>NC_066634.1:12733766-12765978 GCF_025201925.1 Gopherus flavomarginatus | reverse complement strand
GACAAGATGGAGACGAGGCATCAGCCTTTTACAGTCTCTTGCCCATGTGGCTCTTTGTTTCTTTGTCCCAAGGACACTCTATCCAGCACGTGGCATAGAAAAACCTTTGAGTTTTGTCCATAGGCAGGTCCCTGCATACCTTGCTGAGCCACAAGGCATATCTACCTTCTCTCAATGGGTTGACCGTAGAGCTGATGGTCCTTAATGGGCCATCAAGCAGGCTAGGCAGAACTGACACCAACTTGTCTGGCTGGGGTGTTCCTCGGAAGCATAGCACAAATTTGAATACAGACAGCATAGAGCCAATATTCATAAAGTCAACTACAAAAATGATACACATCTAGAGATAGCATCATTATAATCAGCCAATCAGAACCTCTCCATAGACCCCTTTCACAACAACCTTTCTATCATATTGGCTGCAAATATAGAACAGTGGTCACAATGGTGATCTATAAGTTCCAGATTATGTCAATAACATCACAGGAGGTGACACGGCATCAGTGAGACTGATATTGGAATACTGTCTCCAGTTTTGGTGTCCTCATTTGAAAAAGATACTGTGAAATTGGAACTGGGGCAGCAAAAAGCCACCAAAATGTTCTGAGGGCTGGAGAAAAATGCCTTCTAGTGAGCTATTGAAAGAGCTCCATCTGTTTAGCTTATCAAAAGAAGATTGAAAAGTGACTTCACTGAAGTATTGAAGTGCCTTAATGGAGAGAAAAGATTGGGTATTAAAGGGCTCTTGAATGGAGCAGAGAAAGACATAACAAGACCCAATGATTGGAAGGTGAAAAGAGACATATTCATATTACAATTAAGCCCCAAATAGTCAGCATCGAGGATGATTCACCACAGGAACAAGCTACCAAGGAAAGTGGTGGAATCTCCATCCCCTGAAGTCATTCAATGAAAACTAGATGCCTTTCCCCCAGAAGTAGCTATTGTGTCATGCAGGAGGCCTGTGATATGCAGGGGGTCAGATTAGATGCTGTAATGGTCTCTTCTGGCCAGAAAGTAGACTAATTTTACAGATACTAGTTTTCAGAAAAACTGAGTGTAGCATTGGGATTAGCACCTGAAGTTTTACTGTCTAGCCAGCTTACTGCCTAGAACGAACGCTCCTTGAGTGGGGTGACTAAGGGAGTAGCTCAAACCTCCAAAGGGCCTGGCCAGGGAAATTGATGCTAGCCTTGGTACATGGACGCACACCGCCGAATTAATGTGCTTAGTATGGGCCTGTGTCCTCGACTTTATACAATTTCCAGAGCGTTGCACTGTGGGTAACTGTCCCATAGTTCCCGCAGTCTCCCCTGCCCATTGAAATTCTGGGTTGAGATCTCAATGCCTGATGGGGAAAAAATAGTGTCATGAGTGAGTCTGGGTAAATGTCATCAATCAATCCTCCCTCCATGAAAACAACAGCAGACAATCATTTTGCGCCCTTTTCCCTGGATTGCCCGGGCAGACGCCATAGCACAGCAACCATGGAGCCCGTTCAGCCTTTTTTCACTGTCACCGTATGTCTTCTTTATAGTGCTGACAGACGTGGTACTGCAGTGCTACACAGCAGCATCCCCTTGCTTTTTGCAAGTTAGCAAAGATGGTTACCAGCCCTACTGTACCGTCTGCTGCTTTGCAAGTTGACAATGACAGTTACCAGTTATACTGCACCATCTGCTGCTGTCATGGGTGCTCCTGGCTGGCCTCGATGGGGTCGGCCACGGGCTTATGGACAAAAATAGGAATAACTCCCCAGGTCATTCTCCTCTTTAAGTTTTGTCTAATGGAGAGTCAGTTCTGCCTAGACTATCAGGCAAGCCTACTAAAGAACCAGAGGGGCAAACGGGCGCTCCGGTTCAGAGCCCTAGAGATCCCGCAGAAATGATGCGCTGCATGCCATTCTAGTGGGTGCCCCTGCAACAACCCTACCCATTGCTTCCCTCCTCCCCTACCTCTCCTGGGCTACCATGGCAGTTATCCTCCCATTTCTGTGATGAAGTAATAAAGAATGCAGGAATTTGAAACAACACTGACTTTATTGCTTCTGCAAGCAGGGATCAAAGGGGGGAGGGGAGCGCAGCCTCCAGCTGCTATGAATGAACCTGGGAGTCATTCCCATCTTTGTTCAGGCACCCCCGGCCGACCTCACCGAGGCCAGTCAGGAGCACTCACGGGACGACGGTGATGGATACCTGTCCTGCTGTACTGTCTGCGGTCCGCAAGGGAAGGGAAGGGGATGCTGCTGTGTAGTGCTCCAGCACCACATCTGCCAGCAGCATCCAGTAGACATACAGTGACACTGAAAAAAGGTGAGAGAGGATTTTTTTCCCTTTGCTTTCATGGGGGCAGGAGGCGTTGGAACGACATATACTCTGAACAACCCGCGACAATGTTTTTGACCCTTCAGGCTTTGGGAACTCAGCCAAGAATTCAAATGGTTTTTGGAGAGTGCGGGAACTGTGGGATAGCTACAATCCTCAGTCGCCCCTCCCTCCATGAGCGTCCATTTCATTCTTTGACTTTCTGGTACGCTTGTCTCAGTTCCTTAAGTTTCAGCACTGCGTTGAGTCCCTATTGTGGCCTCTGTCCATCATAGCCTTGGAGATTTTTTCAAATGTTTTGGTATTTCGTCTTTTGGAACGGAGTTCTGATAACACAGATTCATCTCCCCATACAGAGATCAGCTTCAGTATCTCCCGAACAGTCCATGCTGGAGCTCTTTTTTGATTCTGGGACTGCATAGTCACCTGTGCTGATCAGCGCTCCACGCTGGGCAAACAGGAAATGAAATTCAAAAGTTCACGGGGCTTTTCTTGTCTACCTGGCCAGTGCATCCGAGTTCAGATTGCTTTCCAGAGCAGTCACAATGGTGCACTGTGGGATAGCGCCCAGAGACCAATACCGTCAAATTGCAGCCACACTAACCCTAATCTGACATGGCAATACTGATTTCAGCACTACTCGTCATCAAGGAGGAGTACAGATACCGGTATTAAGAGCCCTTTATATCAATATAAAGGGCTTATTTGTGTGGATGAATGCAGGGTTAATGTGATTTAATGCTGCTAAATTGGACATAAACTCGTAGTGTTGACCAGGCCAGAGAGCGCAGCAGATTTCCCCTATTGTTTCCTGCTTTCGTTTCCTTGACTAGTTTCTCCTCTGCACCAACTTGCCGTATTTGTTTGTGAGTCTGACTAGCTCAGTTGGTAAAATATCAGACTTTTAATCTGAGGGTTCAAGTCCCTGGTCAGGTAATAAACTACTCATTATATCTTAAAATCTGTCTTTCTGGAGTCTTCTTTGATGTTTTTTCTCTTCAGGATTTTGCCTTTTCTAAGAAGGGCCTTTGTGTGTGGGGGATTGAAGGGGCAACTTCCTGACAGCCCCTCTGTCCTTGCAGGCTGGAGGAATAAAGGCCTCTGGGCATATAGCATGTTCCTCCCCTGCACGCACACACACAAAATATCCCTATGGAATTAGAATCACCTGCTGCCTTCCCCTGTTCTGCTGGATCCCCAAATGAGGATACTCTTCAGCCTAAACTCATGTCCCCTCTTTGCCCAGTGCCCCTCAGTCCCAACCCTCAGTCCCTCCTATGCTCACTGCTCCTCACTCCCAACCAGAGCCTGCTCCTCTTCACCCTTCTCCTCTGTCCCAACCCACAACCCCCTCCTATTCCCAGTGCCCCTCAATCTCAACCCACAGCTCCTTCCTTCCCCCCAGCAGCAGGTGCTTCAGACCCCCTCAGGAAGATTTTCTTGCAAGGTTTCGTGTATGAGTCTTCATGTGGATTTTACAGTATGTTGGGAATATGTTGAGTTGCTTGCCAAAATGATCACTTTTGGCTGGTGTTGGATTCCCAGTCTCCTTGTTATTGGGACAGGAGAAATAAAGGGTTGTTGTCCTTGTTGTGTGAATCGAGGGCAGCAGAACTGTGCTTGGCAGATCCAGATGGAGGGACTCACCCTCAATTCAATAGCACTTGCTAGGCAGGGGACATTGGTTCCAAAGCCAAGTGGGCTGGGGCCTGAGTCCTCATGCTAAAATTTATGTGTTAGACCAACTTTAGGACAGGGTGGCTGTGGAGGGGTGAGTGAGTCCCTAGACAACATAGTGAGTACGGTGCCTTCTATTTTCACCCTTTTACACCCAGAATGGCAGATGAACTCTACAGAGGCACCTCTGGGCTTGCACTGACTAAGGACAACAGCTGTGCGTGGGGTGCAGAGAGGAGATGGCTCATGTTAAATGACTTTTGGTTGCTGGACTTACGAACCTTAGGGAGAAGAACACTGCCCAGCTTATTTGTGGGTGGGTCTTTTCCTCATAGTTTAGGTTTATGTGTTGGGGCTGCTGACATGACTTCTGCTAACCCTGGGCTTGCATTGCAACGTAGACGTACCCTGAGAGTGCAGCTATACTGAGATAAAATCCCTGTGGCCTGGCTGGCCTGGATGATCTGATTTAGGCTCCTGGGGCTCAGATTGTGAGGCTAAAAACTGCAGTGTAGACATTTGGGCTCAGATTGGAGCCCAGGCTCGGAGACCCTCACCCCTTGTGGAGTCTCAGAGGCTGGGCTCAAGCCCAAGTGTCTACACTGTAATTTTATTACCCTGTCGCATAAGCCCCACAAGCCTGAATCAGCTGACCCAGGGTTTGAGAATAGTGACTTGGGTGTGCTAATGGCAGTGTAGACATAATGCTAGGCTATGTCCACACTGCAATGAAACTTCCAGGGCTGCCCCATGCCAGCTCCGGCTCCTGGGGCTTGGGCCATGGGGTGGTAAATTTGCAGTGTAGACATCTCAGCTCAGGCTCAATACCGGGGTCTGGGACCCCACAAGGTTGGGAGGGAGTTTAGCAAGCAAAAAAGGTAAAATGGCAGTGGAGTATTACCGTGGACTCAGTGGCATTTCTCCATTGGTCTGTCTGCTTTGGGGCAGGGACAATAACACGTCCTGCTGCTTTTGTTGTTTCAAAGGGCGGTTTAGGATTTTCATTCTCAGACACTGGGCACAAAGCAGGACTCAACCCTCAATGCAAATTAAATGAGCTGCCCACAGATTCTGGCAGCCACAATGAGCATTTGGTGCGAGAGCTCAGACCTGCCCCTGTCTCAGAGGGAGGGGATCAGCTGCGAGGCGACTGGACCACTGTCCTATCAGCTCTTATCTCCCAAACTTTCAATAACTCTATTATCAGTGGCTCTGAGCATAATTTAAACCATAAGAAAAACCACACTGGGCTAGGCCGAAGGCCCATCTAGCTCTGATTCTTATCTTCTGACAGTAGCCAATACCATATACCCCAAAAGCCACTCTCCAAGAGACCTGAACCCAGGATCTCCTGCTTATAAGGCAAGTGCTTTAGCCAGCTAAGCCATGGTGCTTGCATCTGGTTAAAACACAGTGTCTGACCACACCTGACTTCCTGCCATCTCCACCAGGACCTGACAAGCTTTGCTTGTGTTTGGATTCTGCAAAGCGGAGGAGCAGATGAGGTTTTCCTTCAAGCTGTGTGTGTGTGTGTGTGTGTGTGTGTGTGTGTGTGTGTGTGTGTGTGTGTGTGTGTGTGTGTAAATCTTTGGCCAGGTCTGCACTACAAAATTATTTCAGCAGAATTATATTGCTCAAGTCTGTGAAAAACTCACAACTCCCCTTCAGTCGGCAGCTCGTGGCTGGTGTACACACTGCAATGCCACATCTGGTGACAAAACTGCCCTGTTTTGGTGACAAAATAAAACCACTTCGATGAGAGGCCTAGAGCTTTTTGCAGCAAACTTAAAGGGACAGAGTGCCAGTGTAGATGCTGCCGTTCATTATATAAACATAACTGGCCTCCTCCAGTATCCCATAATGCCTGCGGTGAACTCGCCTGCCCTGCATTCTGCTACAGAGCCATGGGACCCTCCCCTTTCATAGCTCCAGGAAGTTCTGACAGCTAAGCCTGCTGCTCTGCTCCGGCAGCCAGGAGCAAATCTCTGCCGTGGATGCTGCTCTCTCCCGCCCTGCAAACACAGAGCAGGTGGCAGGAGCTTCCTTACAGTGGGGGCGGTGGGTCATTGGCATCTGAACTGTGACACCCCCATGATACTCCTTCCTTCGAGGAGGCTCTTACCTTCTAAACAGGGACGGCTGTTTTCTAGTAAAATCACTACAAGGGAAGGAGAAAACTCAAAAGAGGTGCCTCCTGGCACTCACGTCCGTGAACCCAAATACTCTCTCAGTCCTCAAAGAGAGACCTGGAGAAGGAGACTTGCTGAAGCAAAGCCCCAAGGGTCTCTGAGGTTTCCCTGGCCCTTCACCCCTGTCCTGCCTGGCTGATGTCAGCATCTCTCTGTGAGGTCACCACCTCCCCACCACATTGGACCAATAGACTGAGGTCCTGCAAAAGGCCTTTGTGATGTCACTGTCACACCCCTCCCTTGCTGTGCCAATGTCCTGCCCCTGGCCAGGCACTTTGGAGGTTTGAGCTACTCCCTGTGGATCACCCCACTCAAGGAGTGTTCGTTCTAGGCAGCAAGCCGGCTAGACAGGAAAACATCAGACGCTGCTCTCAAGGCTACACTCTGTTTTTCAGAAATTAGTCAACTTTATGGCCGGAAGAGACCATTAGTGCATCTTGTCTGACCCCCTGCATATCACAGGCCTCCTGTATGACACAAGAGCTACTTTGGGGGCAAAAACATTCCAGAAAGGCATCTAGTCTTCATTAAATGACATCAGGAGATGGTGAATCCACCACTTTCCTTGGTAGCTTGTTCCTGTGGTGAATCATCCTCACTGCTGAATTTTTGCGCCCTATTTGTAATATGAATTTCTCTTTTCACTTTTCGGCCATTGGGTCTTGTTATGCCTTTCTCTGCTCGATTAAAGAGCCCTTTAATACCCAGTCTTTTCTCTCCCTGAAGGCACTTCAACACTTCAGTGAAGTCACCTTTCAATCTTCTTTTGATAAGCTAAACAGGTTGAGCTCTTTCACTACTCACTAGAAGGCATTTTTCCCCAGCCCTCAGAACATTTGGTGGCTCTTTGCTGCCCCAGCAGAGCAGTTTGCAGGGACCACTGGAGTGGTTCATGGAATGGCTGGTGGAGTGGAGCGGCTCAGACTCCCTGCTTGCAAGAAGGGAAGTATTGCCTCCTAGAGGCACCCAGGGGGGTGAAGTGTAATTGTCCCAGGTCACTGGGTGGGGGCTCGAGCCAGTTTTGTATTGTTTTATTGAAGCAGAACCCCTAGATACTGAACCCAGCCCTTGTTTCTGCCAACTCAGAGGGGCAGAAGAGTTACAGGAATTTATCACACAACCCTTCCTGTTCCCATGGGGAGAATCTAGGGAAGGGGGAGTCATTCCTCACCTGTGCTCCCAAAAGAACTGCTAGGACTCCTTCCTGCCAGCTACTCACTTCTGGATTCACCCTCAGCTCCTGGGATCTTTCTGCTCCAAAGGCTCCAGAGGCCTGGGGTTGGGAGGGCGTCACTGCACAGTCTGAAACACAAGGGAGGATTCTGGAATTGAAGGAAGGAGCAGAAAAAGGAGAGGAAAGAAACAGAGAGAAAACGCCTCATCTCTCTCTCCTCCCCGTTCCAGCAAGAAATGTTACGAAGGATCAGCGTTAGGGGAAATGGTGCCTTGGGTAAAACTTAGACTTTGGCACTTCCCCATCGCCCCTGGACGATCCCCCTCTACCTTTACCCCCTAGCTCCGGCACTCCCAACCCTTGTGCCTCCTTCACCCCAAATCCTGCCCCCTCCTGTGCCCTAACCCCTACACTGTGTCCCCTTTCCCATTAACTCCCATAATCCCCTCTTGTGCCACCAACCACTGCCTCCTCCTGAACCCCCTTGACCCCTAACCCCTGCACCCCTTCCTGTGCCACCAGCCACTGCCCTTCGCCTGCACCCCCTTCACCCCTAACCCCTGCACCCCCTCCTGTGCCACCAGCCACTGACCCTCTCCTGCACCCCCTTCACCCCTAACCCCTGCGCCGCAACCCCTGCCCCTCTTCTGCAGCCCCTTCACCCTAATCCCTCCACACCCTCCTGTGCCACCAGCCACTGACCCTCTCCTGCACCCCCCTTCACCCCTAACCCCTGCACCCCCTCCTGTGCCACCAGCCACTGACCCTCTCCTGCACCCCCTTCACCCCTAACCCCTGCGCCCGAACCCCTGCCCCTCTTCTTCAGCCCCTTCACCCTAATCCCTCCACACCCTCCTGTGCCACCAGCCACTGACCCTCTCCTGCACCCCCTTCACCCCTAACCCCTGCACCCCCTCCTGTGCCACCAGCCACTGCCATCTCCTGCACCCCCTTCACCCCTAACCCCTGTACCCCTTCCTGTGCCACCAGCCACTGACCCTTCCTGAATTCCCTTCACCCCTAACCCCTGCACCCCCTCCTGTGCCACCAGCCACTGCCCCTCTCCTGCACCCTCTTCACCCCAACCCCTTCCCCCGCTTTTTTGTCCCCAACCCCTGCGCCCCCTCTTGCACCCACGTGCGGACAGTGATCTGTGTGCATGGAGCAGCTAGCATTGCTCCTCCCTGGGATGCTGCTCCTCCGGGTACCCCTAGGGGCTGTGGCAGTGGGGAGAAGAGAAGTGACGTCATCCGAGCTCCCTGCATCCAGGTCACTTTCCTCAGCTGGGCTGCATAAGGGGAGGGCAGAGAGCAGCAGCTTCTGATGCTCCCCTCACAGCTCAGCCCAGGTGGGGAAAGTGACCAGGACGCATGGAGCACATAGTGTTGCTCCTCACTTCCCCCAACCCTCTATGGGCCCATGGAGGAGCATTGGGGCAGGGGAGAGCAGTGAGCACCTTTGCACTGCCACACGGTGCCCTTTGACCCCCTGGAGCCTTGGGTGGCTGCTGGGGGCCCCACCCCTAGTGCCGGCCAGGCTCCCCAGAACAAGCAGCAGAAAACACAGGGAGACTGGCAACACACTGAGCAGCGGTAGCCTGGGCGGCACGTAATGGAGGTCGGGGGGGCTCAGTCTCCCCAAACCTTGCATCACCAAGGGGACAGTGGGGCCCATGACTGGGACCCCGGCCAAATTAGGCCACCCTGCCAAAGTCTCCCCTATGTCAGCCCCAGGGCTGGAGGAGCTCCCACTCCCTGCTACGGCCCAGGGGCTGCAGCAGGGGTATGGAGCTTCTCTGGTCTCAGGGCCGCAGGGGGCAGGGGTAAAGGAGTGACAGGGTGGGGCTGGTGGGGGAAGGGGTGGAACAGAAGTGACAGTGGATGGGGCTATGGGTGGAAGGGGGCAGAGCCACAGACAGAAGGGGGTGCATGGTTCTGGTGCTGGGGCCCCCACACTTGTTCTCCCTTTCCCTGGGCTTTGGCATTACTAGCCCCTGCTTAGCGAGTAGGGTTCAGTGGTCCCCATAATGTGGGGTATGACTCCCAGGGAGACACAAAGGAACATTCATGGAGGCACCTCAGGGCCTGAGTCAGCCCCAATGGAGGGCAGGGAGGAAGCACCACTCAGCCCCACTCTGTCCCAGCTCTTCCCCAACCCCACCCTCAGTCTGGGCCTCTGGCTCCCAGCCCAGCGATGACCCCCTTGCCCTTGTCCGCACCCCTCTCCCCAGGAAGCAACAGCCCTACTAGCAGCCCTGCTTCTCTACCGTGGCTTCCGAGGGGCCACAGCCATGGCTAGGAGGGCACAATGTGAAATATTTGGGGACCATTGTTTTAGCGTGATGTTCTCAATCCTTCTCTGCAGTCCAATAAAAGCTATTCCTCACCCATCTACCCCTCCATCAGGATGGACTAGGTCTGTTCTGCTGCCCTTCACTCATACAGGAAGGAGAATAACATTTTATTGCACTCAATCCTAAAGTGATTTGTAACCCAAGACCATCCCAAACTGGTCATTTTGGGGAAGCGGCCCCATCATGCTGCATAGCTAGGCAGAGTAGGTGTGCCTATGCAAACACGGTCTGTTCCTGAAGTCTTTCCCCAGCTCCTCACTAGATGTGAGAGGGGAGCTCATTCAGACTCTGCTTACGCTTAGTATTTAAAAACTCCTTCGTGTCCCTATCTCTGTTGGCCTTAGATTTCTCCTCCTGTCCCTTTTGTTACAGTTCAGATGAGGTGGCCCAGTGGTTAAGGTGGTGGACTGCTACTCCATTGTGCTCTGCATGCATGGGTTGAAATCCCGTCCTCACTGGATGCATTTAGTCTTGACTCTTCCTTTATAGACAACCATCTCCCCACTTGGTACAATAACAGACACAACAATGTTGCTTCTTGCAATCAAAAACCTTCTCAGAAACTCCAACACCCCCCCCCCGCTTTAAATAAAATGTCTAAATCCTAGATTTCTAAAAAATGTCTCTAGTTCTGTATTTTGTAGTTTTTATCTTAAAAGCTAATGTTTCCTCAAGCTGAATAAGGCAACACTTCAAAGGAAAATGATAGAAATGGTAGGGGAGAAATAGGAAAGGAAAAAGCCCCTTTTCTCAGGAGATACAAACTCGACTCCCTCCTGACTCTATCACCAGTGGATTTTGCCTCCCTCCTTCTGAGGTGTAAATAAAATAAAGAGGAGACAAGGTGGTTTGGCACAAACAAAGGTAAGTGTAGTCAGGGAAAAGGTACAGAAAGCTGGGGGAACAGGGGAAAATGCAAACTTAATGAATACAATGAAACAGTGACTGGGTTTGGGAGCTTAACGCTCAGGCCCATAAACCCTCCCTTGGAAACTAGAAAACACTAAACAATGCCCCAACACAGAAACCTTTCCCCACTGTTCAGGTGCAGTGGATCCCAGGTGCCGGCGCGACGCCCAGGACCTTTCACTATCCCACTGATTTAGAGCCGTTGAGGAGGAGCACTGGGGAGTCCAGACGACGGTTGGGTTTCGTTGCTGGCACGGAGGCCCTCTGGGATGCTGGACACCAGGAATGCAGGACGGCAGGAATGGGGGTGACAGGCCTCCTGTTCCTCAGTCTCAGGGTGGGACCGAGGGGGTTCTTCCCTCTCCAGCTTGGGAGCACTGTGAAGACTCGACCGTGGACGGGTGACTCAGAGATTCCCTCCTTCCTCATCACTGCACAACTGTTATCTTTTGTCTGAGCCAGGCAGAGTTTATCTTCATCACGTTCTATCCATCCACTTCTCAAAGTGTCATGTGATGAAGCATTTTCCGTTGTCTGTGCTTGGAGATGATGCTTTGACTTCTTCAATCCTCTATCAGAGTCGCTATGAGTGGAGATGAAAGTGTCAAAGACCTGGGAGAGGAATTCAAATGCATCCCAAACACAGTGCGATCATTGGGAGTTTAAATCCCAGGTTCCATCTATTGGCAAAGCCACTTCTAACAAGGTAGCTGTTTTGTCCCCCATTATGGCACAAGTTTGAAATATGGGCAGCATAGAGCCAATATTCATAATATCAACTACAAAAATGATACACATCTAGAGATAGCATCATTATAATCAGCCAATCAGAACCTCTCCATAGACCCCTTACATGGCAACCTTTCTACAGTATTGGCTGCAAATATAGAACAGTGGTCGCAACAGTGATCTGCACAGTTTCAGATTATGTCAATAACGTCACAGGAGGTGACATGGCATCAGTGAGACTGATATTGGAATAGCTTTCAGTTTTGGTGTCCTCATTTGAAAAAGATGTTGTGAAATTGGAGCTAGGGCAGCAAAGAGCTACCAAATGCTTTCTCTCCCTAATTATGTGAGATCACTGGGGAGCGGAACTTCCTGCGGGATTAGGGAGCTGCCTCCTCTCCCTAGCCCGGCGAGACCACTGTGGACCTGCCCTTCCTGCGGGATTAGGGCACTGCCTTCTTTCCCTAGCTCTGTGAGACCACTGGAGAGCGGCCCTTCTTGCGGGATTAGGGCGCTGCCTTCTTTCCTACCTCTGCTAGACCACTGGGGAGCAATCCTTCCTGTGGCATTAGGGCGCTGCCTTCTCTCCCTAGCTCTGCAAGACCACTGGGGAGCAGCCCTTCCTGCGGGGGCGGGGCGCTCGCTTCCCTCCCCAGCTCTGCCAGGGGCCTGGGGAGCCGCCCTTCCTGCGGGATTAGGACGCTGCCTTCTCTCCCTACCTCTGCGAGACCACTGGGGATCGGCCTTTCCTGCGGAATTAGGGCGCTGCATTCTCTCCCTTGCTCTGAGAGACCACTGAGGAGCAGCCCTTCCTGCGGGATTAGGGCGCTCCATACTCTCCCTAGCTCTGTGAGACCACTGGGGAGCGGCCTTTCCTGCGGGATTTCGGAGCTGCCTCCTCTCCCTAGCTCTGCGAGACCACTGGGGAGCGGCCCTTCCTGCGGGATTAGGGAGCTGCCTCCGATCCCTAGCTCTGCGAGACCACTAGGGAGCGGCCCTTCCTGCGGGATTTGGGCGCTGCCCTATCTCCGTAGTTCTGCGACACCACTGGGGAGCAGCCTTTCCTGCGGGATTAGGGCGCTGCGTCATCTTCCTAGCTCTGCGAGACCACTGGGGAGCGGCCTTTCCTGCGGGATTAGGGCGCTGCCTCCTCTCCTTAGCTCTGCGAGACCCCTGGGGAGTGGCCCTTCCTGCGGGATTAGGGAGCTGCCTCCGATCCCTAGCTCCGCAAGACCACTAGGGAGCGGCCCTTCCTGCGGGTTTTGGGCGCTACCTTCACTCCAAAGCTCTGCGAGACCACTGGGGAGCGACCCTTCCTGCGGGATTAGGCCGCTGCCTTCTCTCCGTAGCTCTGCGACATCACTGGGGATTAGCCTTTCCTGCGGGATTAGGGCGCTGCCTCGTCTTCCTAGCTCTGCGAGACCACTGGGGAGCGGCCCTTCCTGAGGGATTAGGGCGCTGCCTCCTCTCCTTAACTCTGCGAGACCACTGGGGAACGGCTCTTCCTGCGGGATTAGGGGGCTACCTTCACTCCCTAGCTCTTCGAGACCACTTTGGAGCGGCCCTTCCTGCGGGATTATGGCACTACCTTCTCTCCCTAGCTCTGCGAGACCACTGGGGAGCAGCCCTTCCTGCGAGATTAGGGCCCTGCCTTCTCTGCCTAGGTCTGCGAGACCACTGGGGAGTGCTGCTTCCTGCGGGATTAGGGCGCTGCCTTCTCTCCCTAGCTCTGCGAGACCACGGGGAGCAGTCCTTCCTGCGGGATTAGGGCACCACCTCCTATACCTAGCTCTGCGAGACCACTGGGGAGCAGTCCTTCCTGCGGGATTAGGGCACTGCCTTCTCTCCATAGCTCTGCGAGACCACTGAGGAGCAGCCCTTCCTGCGGGATTAGGGCGCTGCCTTCTCTCCTTAGCGCTGCGAGACCACTGGAGAGCGGCCCTTCCTGCGGGATTAGGGCACTGCCTTCTTTCCCTAGCTCTGCGAGACCACTGTAGAGCGGCCCTTCTTGCGGGATTAGGGCGCTGCCTCCTTTTCCTAGCTCTGCAAGACCACTGGGGAGCTGCCCTTCCTGCGGGGGCGGGGCGCTCGCTTCCCTCCCCAGCTCTGCCAGGGGCCTGGGGAGCCGCCCTTCCTGCGGGATTAGGACGCTGCCTTCTCTCCCTACCTCTGCGAGACCACTGGGGATCGGCCTTTCCTGCGGAATTAGGGCGCTGCATTCTCTCCCTTGCTCTGAGAGACCACTGAGGAGCAGCCCTTCCTGCGGGATTAGGGCGCTCCATACTCTCCCTAGCTCTGTGAGACCACTGGGGAGCGGCCTTTCCTGCGGGATTTCGGAGCTGCCTCCTCTCCCTAGCTCTGCGAGACCACTGGGGAGCGGCCCTTCCTGCGGGATTAGGGAGCTGCCTCCGATCCCTAGCTCTGCGAGACCACTAGGGAGCGGCCCTTCCTGCGGGATTTGGGCGCTGCCCTATCTCCGTAGTTCTGCGACACCACTGGGGAGCAGCCTTTCCTGCTGGATTAGGGCGCTGCGTCATCTTCCTAGCTCTGCGAGACCACTGGGGAGCGGCTCTACCTGCGGGATTAGGGTGCTACCTTCACTCCCTAGCTCTGCAAGACCACTGGGGAGCGGCCCTTCCTGCGGGATTAGGACACTGCCTTCTCTCCCTACCTCTGCGAGACCACTGGGGAGCAGCCCTTCCTGCGGGATTGGGCGCTCCCTCCTATCCCTTGCTCTGCGAGACCACTGGGGAGCGGCCCTTCCTGCGGGATTAGGGAGCTGTCTCCTCTCCCTAGCTCTACGAGACCACTGGGGAGTGGCCATCCTGCGTTGGCGGGGTGCTGGCTTCCCTCCCCAGCTCTGCCAGGGGTCTGGGGAGCAGACCTTAATGCGGGATTAGGGCGCTGTCTTCTCTCCGTCGCTCTGCGAGACCACTGGGGAGCAGCCCTTCCTGCGGGATTAGGGCACTGCCTTCTCTCGCTAGCTCTTCGAGATGACTTGGGAGCGGCACTTCCTGCGGGATTAGGGCGCTGCCTTCTCTCCCTAGCTCTGCGAGACGACTGGGTAGCGGCCCTTCCTGCGGGATTAGGACACTACCTTCTCTCCCTAGCTCTGCGAGACCACTGGGGAGCAGCCCTTCCTGCGGGATTAGGGCGCTGCCTCCTCTACCTAGCTCTGCGAGACCACTGGGGAGCGGCCCCTCCTGCGGGATTAGGTAGCTGCCTCCTCTCCCTAGTTCTGCGAGACCACTGGGGAGCAGCCCTTCCTGCGGGATTAGGGCGCTCCCTTCTCTACCTAGCTCTGAGAGACCACTGGGGAGCAGACCTTCCTGCGTGGGAGGGGTGCTGGCATCCCTCCCCAGCTCTGCCAGGTGTCTAGGGAGCAGCCCTTCCTGCGGGATTTGGGCACTGCCTTTTCTCCATAGCTCTGCGAGCCCACTGAGAGCAGCCCTTCCTGCGGAATTAGGGCACTGTCTTCTCTCTGTAGCTCTGCGAGACCACTGGGCAGCGGTCCTTCCTGCGATATTAGGGCACTGCTTCCTCTCCCTAACTCTGCGACACCACTGGGGAGCGGCCCTTCTTTGCGGGCGGGGCGCTGGCTTCCCTCCCCAACTCTTCCAGGGGCCTGGGGAGCAGCCCTTTCTGCGGGATTATGGCGCTGTCTTCTCCCCCCTAGGTCTGCGATACCACTGGGAAGCGGTTCTTTATGCGGGATTAGGGCACTGCCTCCTCTCCCTAGCTCTGCGAAACCACTGGGGAGCGGCCCTTCCTGCGGAATTAGGGCGATGCCTTCTCTCCCTAGCTCTGCGAGACAATTGGGGAGCAGCGCTTCTTGCGGGATTAGGGCGCTGCGTCCTCTCCCCAGCTCTGGGAGACCAGTGGGGAGCGACCCTTCCTACGGGATTAGGGCGCTGCCTCCTCTCCCCAGCTCTGCAAGACCACTGGGGAGCGGCCTTTCCTGCGGGATTAGGGCGCTGCCTTCTCTTATTAGCTCTGCGAGACCACTGGGAAATAGCCCTTCCTGCGTGATTAGGGAGCTGCCTTCTCTCCGTAGCTCTGCGAGACCACTGGGGAGCGGCCCTTCCTGTGGGATTAGGGCACAGCTTCCTCTCCCTAGCTCTGCGAGACCACTGGGGAGCGGACCTTCCTTCGTGAGCGGGGTGCTGGCTTCCCTCCCCAGCTCTGACAAGGGCCTGGGGAGCAGCCCTTCCTGCGGGATTAGGGCGCTGCCTTCTCTTATTAGCTCTGCGAGACCACTGGGAAATAGCCCTTCCTGCGTGATTAGGGAGCTGCCTTCTCTCCGTAGCTCTGCGAGACCACTGGGGAGCGGCCCTTCCTGTGGGATTAGGGCGCAGCTTCCTCTCCCTAGCTCTGCGAGACCACTGGGGAGCGGACCTTCCTTCGTGAGCGGGGTGCTGGCTTCCCTCCCAAGCTCTGACAAGGGCCTGGGGAGCAGCCCTTCCTGCGGGATTAGGGAGCTGCCTCCTCTCTCTAGCTCTGCGAGACCTCTCGGGAGCGGCCCTTCCTGCGGGATTAGGGCGCTGCCTTCTCTCCCTAGCTCTGCGAGACCACTGGGGAGCGGCCCTTCCTGCGGGATTAGGGCGCTGCCATCTTTCCTTAGCTCTGCGAGACTACAGGGGAGCGACAGTTCCTGCGGGATTAGGGCGCCACCATATCTCCCTAGCTCTGCGAGACCACTGGGGAGCGACCGTTCCTGCGGGATTAGGGCGCTGCCTTCAATCCCTAGCTCTGCGAGACCACTGGGGAGCAGCCCATCCTGCAGGATTAGGGCGCTGCCTTCTCTCCATAGTTCTGCAAGACCACTGGGGAGCGGTCCTTCCTGCACGGTCGGGGCGCTGGCTTCCCTCCCCAGATCTACCAGGGGTCTGGAGAGCAGCCCTTCCTGCGGGATTAGAGCGCTGCCATCTCTCCTTAGCTCTGCGAGACCACTGGGGAGCGACAGTTCCTGCGGGATTAGGGCGACACCATATCTCCCTAGCTCTGCGAGACCACTGGGGAGCGACTGTTCCTGCGGGATTAGGGCGCTGCCTTCAATCCCTAGCTCTGCGAGACCACTGGGGAGCAGCCCATCCTGCGGGATTAGGGCATCGCCTCCTCTCCCTAGCTCTGCGAGACCACTGGAGAGCGGCTCTTCCTGCGGGATTATGGCACTGCCTTCTCTCCCTAGCTCTGCGAGATCAGTGGGGAGCAGTCCTTCCTGCGGGATTAGGGCGCTGCATTCTCTCCCTAGCTCTCCGAGAACACTAGAGAGCTGCCTTTCCTGCGGGATTACGGAGCCGCCTTCTCTCCCTAGCTCCGCAAGACCACTGAGGACCGGCCCTTCTTCGCGGGGGGGGCGCTGGCTTCCCTCCATAGCTGTGCAGGGGTCTGGGGAGCAGCCCTTACTGCGGGAGTAGGGCGTTGCCTCCTCTCCCTAGCTCTGCGACTCCACTGGGGAGCGGCCCTTCCTGCGGGATTAGGGCGATGCCTTCTCTTCCTAGCTCTGCGAGACCACTGGGGAGCAGCCCTTCCTGCGGGATGAGGGAGCTGCCTCCTCTCCCTAGCTCTGCGAGACCACTGGGTAGTGGCCCTTCCTGCAGGATGCGGCGCTGGCTACCCTCCCCAGCTCTACCAGGGGCCTGGGGAGCAGCCCTTCCTGCGGGATTCGGGCGCTGCCTTGTCATCCTAGCTCTGCGAGACTACTGAGGAGCTGCCCTTCCTGCGGGATTAGGGCACTGCCTTCTCTCCCTAGCTCTGCGAGACCACTGGGGAGTGGCCCTTCCTGCAGTATTAGGGCACTACCATCTCTCCCTAGCTCTGCGAGACCACTGGGGAGCAGCCCCTCCTGCGGGATTAGGGAGCTGCCTCCTCTCCCTAGCTCTGCGAGACCACTGGGGATCGGCCCTTCCAGCGGGATTAGGGCGCTGCCTCAACACCCAAGCTCTGCGAGACCCCGGGGGAGCGGCTCTACCTGCGGGATTAGGGTGCTACCTTCACTCCCTAGCTCTGCAAGACCACTGGGGAGCGACCCATCCTGCGGGATTAGGGCACTGCCTTCTGTCCCTACCTCTGCGAGACCACTGGGGAGCAGCCCTTCCTGCGGGATTAGGGCGCTGCCTCCTCTCCCTAGCTCTGCGAGACCACTGGGGAGCGGCCCCTCCTGTGGGATTAGGTAGCTGCCTCCTCTCCCTAGCTCTGCAAGAACACTGGGGAGCAGCCCTTCCTGCGGTATTAGGGCGCTCCCTCCTCTACCTAGCTCTGAGAGACCACTGGGGAGCAGACCTTACTGCGTGGGCGGGGTGCTGGCATCCCTCCCCAGCTCTGCCAGAGGTCTAGGGAGCAGCCCTTCCTGCGGGATTAGGGTACTGCCTTTTCTCCCTAGCTCTGCGAGCCCACTGAGAGCAGCCCTTCCTGCGGAATTAGGGCACTGTCTTCTCTCCGTTGCTCTGCGAGATCACTGGGCAGCGGTCCTTCCTGCGATATTAGGGCACTGCTTCCTCTCCCTAGCTCTGCGACACCACTGGGGAGCGGCCCTTCTTCGCAGGCGGGGCGCTGGCTTCCCTCCCCAACTCTTCCAGGGGCCTGGGGAGCAGCCCTTTCTGCGAGATTATGGCGCTGTCTTCTCCCCCCTAGGTCTGTGATACCACTGGGAAGCGGTTCTTTCTGCGGGATTAGGGCGCTGCCTGCTCTCTCTAGCTCTGCGAAACCACTGGGGAGCGGCTCTTCATGCGTGATTAGGGCCCTGCCTCCTATTCCTAGCTCTGCGACACCACTGGGGAGCGGCCCTTCCTGCGGAATTAGGGCGCTGCCTTCTCTCCCTAGCTCTGCGAGACCACTGGAGAGCAGCCCTTCCTGCGGGATTAGGGCACTGCCTCCTCTTCCTACCTCTGCGACACCACTGGGGAGCGGCCCTTCCTGCGGGATTAGGGCGATGCCTTCTCTCCCTAGCTCTGCGAGACAATTGGGGAGCAGCGCTTCTTGCGGGATTAGGGTGCTGCCTTTTCTCCCTATCTCTGCCAGATTACTGGGAAGCAATCCTTCCTGCGGGATTAGGGCGCTGCCTTCTCTCCCTAGCTCTGCGAGACCACTGGGGATCGGGCCTTCCTGCGGGATTAGGGTGCTGCCTCCTCTCCCTAGCTCTGCGAGACCACTGGGGAGCGTCCGTTCCTGCCGGATTAGGGCGCTGCCTTCTCTCCCTAGCTCTGTGAGACCACTGGGGAGCGGCCGTTCCTGCGGGATTAGGGCGCTGCCTTCTCTCCCTAGCTCTGCAATTCCAGTGGGGAGCGGCTCTTCCTGCGGGATTAGAACGCTGCCTTCTCTCCCTAACTCTGCTAGACCACTGGGGAGCGGCCCTTCCTGTGGGGTGTGGGGCACTGGCTTCTCTCCCCAGCTCTGCCAGGGGCCAGGGGAGCAGCCCTTCCTGCTTGATTAGGACGCTGCCTTCTCTCTCTACCTCTGCGAGACCACTGGGGAGCGGAACTTCCTGCGGGATTAGGGCGCCGCCTTCTCTCCCTAGCTCTGCGAGACCACTGGGGAGCGGCTGTTCCTGCGGGATTAGGGCGCTGACTTCTCTCCCTAACTCTGCGAGACCACTGAGGAGCGGCCCTTCCTCCGGGATTATGGCGCTGTCTTCTCTCCCAAGCTCCGCGAGGCCACTGGGGAGCACTCCTTCCTGCGGGATTAAGGCGCTGCCTTCTCTCCCTAGCTATCAGAGTCCACTGGGGAGCGGACCTTCCTGCGTGGGCGGGGTGCTGCCTTCCCTCCCCAGCTCTGCCAGGGGTCTGAGGAGCAGCCCTTCCTGCGGGATTAGGGCACTGCCTTTTCTCCCTAGCTCTGCGAGCCCACTGAGAGCAGCCCTTCCTGCGGAATTAGGGCGCTGTCTTCTCTCCGTTGCTCTGCGAGATCACTGGGCAGCGGTCCTTCCTGCGATATTAGGGCACTGCTTCCTCTCCCTAGCTCTGCGACACCACTGGGGAGCGGCCCTTCTTCGCAGGCGGGGCGCTGGCTTCCCTCCCCAACTCTTCCAGGGGCCTGGGGAGCAGCCCTTTCTGCGAGATTATGGCGCTGTCTTCTCCCACCTAGGTCTGTGATACCACTGGGAAGCGGTTCTTTCTGCGGGATTAGGGCGCTGCCTGCTCTCCCTAGCTCTGCGATACCACTGGGGAGCGGCTCTTCATGCGTGATTAGGGCCCTGCCTCCTATTCCTAGCTCTGCGACACCACTGGGGAGCGGCCCTTCCTGCGGAATTAGGGCGCTGCCTTCTCTCCCTAGCTCTGCGAGACCACTGGGGAGCGGCCCTTCCTGCGGGATTAGGGCGCTGCCATCTTTCCTTAGCTCTGCGAGACTACAGGGGAGCGACAGTTCCTGCGGGATTAGGGCGCCACCATATCTCCCTAGCTCTGCGAGACCACTGGGGAGCGACCGTTCCTGCGGGATTAGGGCGCTGCCTTCAATCCCTAGCTCTGCGAGACCACTGGGGAGCAGCCCATCCTGCAGGATTAGGGCGCTGCCTTCTCTCCATAGTTCTGCAAGACCACTGGGGAGCGGTCCTTCCTGCACGGTCGGGGCGCTGGCTTCCCTCCCCAGATCTACCAGGGGTCTGGAGAGCAGCCCTTCCTGCGGGATTAGAGCGCTGCCATCTCTCCTTAGCTCTGCGAGACCACTGGGGAGCGACAGTTCCTGCGGGATTAGGGCGACACCATATCTCCCTAGCTCTGCGAGACCACTGGGGAGCGACTGTTCCTGCGGGATTAGGGCGCTGCCTTCAATCCCTAGCTCTGCGAGACCACTGGGGAGCAGCCCATCCTGCGGGATTAGGGCATCGCCTCCTCTCCCTAGCTCTGCGAGACCACTGGAGAGCGGCTCTTCCTGCGGGATTATGGCACTGCCTTCTCTCCCTAGCTCTGCGAGATCAGTGGGGAGCAGTCCTTCCTGCGGGATTAGGGCGCTGCATTCTCTCCCTAGCTCTCCGAGAACACTAGAGAGCTGCCTTTCCTGCGGGATTACGGAGCCGCCTTCTCTCCCTAGCTCCGCAAGACCACTGAGGACCGGCCCTTCTTCGCGGGGGGGGCGCTGGCTTCCCTCCATAGCTGTGCAGGGGTCTGGGGAGCAGCCCTTACTGCGGGAGTAGGGCGTTGCCTCCTCTCCCTAGCTCTGCGACTCCACTGGGGAGCGGCCCTTCCTGCGGGATTAGGGCGATGCCTTCTCTTCCTAGCTCTGCGAGACCACTGGGGAGCAGCCCTTCCTGCGGGATGAGGGAGCTGCCTCCTCTCCCTAGCTCTGCGAGACCACTGGGTAGTGGCCCTTCCTGCAGGATGCGGCGCTGGCTACCCTCCCCAGCTCTACCAGGGGCCTGGGGAGCAGCCCTTCCTGCGGGATTCGGGCGCTGCCTTGTCATCCTAGCTCTGCGAGACTACTGAGGAGCTGCCCTTCCTGCGGGATTAGGGCACTGCCTTCTCTCCCTAGCTCTGCGAGACCACTGGGGAGTGGCCCTTCCTGCAGTATTAGGGCACTACCATCTCTCCCTAGCTCTGCGAGACCACTGGGGAGCAGCCCCTCCTGCGGGATTAGGGAGCTGCCTCCTCTCCCTAGCTCTGCGAGACCACTGGGGATCGGCCCTTCCAGCGGGATTAGGGCGCTGCCTCAACACCCAAGCTCTGCGAGACCCCGGGGGAGCGGCTCTACCTGCGGGATTAGGGTGCTACCTTCACTCCCTAGCTCTGCAAGACCACTGGGGAGCGACCCATCCTGCGGGATTAGGGCACTGCCTTCTGTCCCTACCTCTGCGAGACCACTGGGGAGCAGCCCTTCCTGCGGGATTAGGGCGCTGCCTCCTCTCCCTAGCTCTGCGAGACCACTGGGGAGCGGCCCCTCCTGTGGGATTAGGTAGCTGCCTCCTCTCCCTAGCTCTGCAAGAACACTGGGGAGCAGCCCTTCCTGCGGTATTAGGGCGCTCCCTCCTCTACCTAGCTCTGAGAGACCACTGGGGAGCAGACCTTACTGCGTGGGCGGGGTGCTGGCATCCCTCCCCAGCTCTGCCAGAGGTCTAGGGAGCAGCCCTTCCTGCGGGATTAGGGTACTGCCTTTTCTCCCTAGCTCTGCGAGCCCACTGAGAGCAGCCCTTCCTGCGGAATTAGGGCACTGTCTTCTCTCCGTTGCTCTGCGAGATCACTGGGCAGCGGTCCTTCCTGCGATATTAGGGCACTGCTTCCTCTCCCTAGCTCTGCGACACCACTGGGGAGCGGCCCTTCTTCGCAGGCGGGGCGCTGGCTTCCCTCCCCAACTCTTCCAGGGGCCTGGGGAGCAGCCCTTTCTGCGAGATTATGGCGCTGTCTTCTCCCCCCTAGGTCTGTGATACCACTGGGAAGCGGTTCTTTCTGCGGGATTAGGGCGCTGCCTGCTCTCTCTAGCTCTGCGAAACCACTGGGGAGCGGCTCTTCATGCGTGATTAGGGCCCTGCCTCCTATTCCTAGCTCTGCGACACCACTGGGGAGCGGCCCTTCCTGCGGAATTAGGGCGCTGCCTTCTCTCCCTAGCTCTGCGAGACCACTGGAGAGCAGCCCTTCCTGCGGGATTAGGGCACTGCCTCCTCTTCCTACCTCTGCGACACCACTGGGGAGCGGCCCTTCCTGCGGGATTAGGGCGATGCCTTCTCTCCCTAGCTCTGCGAGACAATTGGGGAGCAGCGCTTCTTGCGGGATTAGGGTGCTGCCTTTTCTCCCTATCTCTGCCAGATTACTGGGAAGCAATCCTTCCTGCGGAATTAGGGCGCTGCCTTCTCTCCCTAGCTCTGCGAGACCACTGGGGATCGGGCCTTCCTGCGGGATTAGGGTGCTGCCTCCTCTCCCTAGCTCTGCGAGACCACTGGGGAGCGTCCGTTCCTGCCGGATTAGGGCGCTGCCTTCTCTCCCTAGCTCTGTGAGACCACTGGGGAGCGGCCGTTCCTGCGGGATTAGGGCGCTGCCTTCTCTCCCTAGCTCTGCAATTCCAGTGGGGAGCGGCTCTTCCTGCGGGATTAGAACGCTGCCTTCTCTCCCTAACTCTGCTAGACCACTGGGGAGCGGCCCTTCCTGTGGGGTGTGGGGCACTGGCTTCTCTCCCCAGCTCTGCCAGGGGCCAGGGGAGCAGCCCTTCCTGCTTGATTAGGACGCTGCCTTCTCTCTCTACCTCTGCGAGACCACTGGGGAGCGGAACTTCCTGCGGGATTAGGGCGCCGCCTTCTCTCCCTAGCTCTGCGAGACCACTGGGGAGCGGCTGTTCCTGCGGGATTAGGGCGCTGACTTCTCTCCCTAACTCTGCGAGACCACTGAGGAGCGGCCCTTCCTCCGGGATTATGGCGCTGTCTTCTCTCCCAAGCTCCGCGAGGCCACTGGGGAGCACTCCTTCCTGCGGGATTAAGGCGCTGCCTTCTCTCCCTAGCTATCAGAGTCCACTGGGGAGCGGACCTTCCTGCGTGGGCGGGGTGCTGCCTTCCCTCCCCAGCTCTGCCAGGGGTCTGAGGAGCAGCCCTTCCTGCGGGATTAGGGCACTGCCTTTTCTCCCTAGCTCTGCGAGCCCACTGAGAGCAGCCCTTCCTGCGGAATTAGGGCGCTGTCTTCTCTCCGTTGCTCTGCGAGATCACTGGGCAGCGGTCCTTCCTGCGATATTAGGGCACTGCTTCCTCTCCCTAGCTCTGCGACACCACTGGGGAGCGGCCCTTCTTCGCAGGCGGGGCGCTGGCTTCCCTCCCCAACTCTTCCAGGGGCCTGGGGAGCAGCCCTTTCTGCGAGATTATGGCGCTGTCTTCTCCCACCTAGGTCTGTGATACCACTGGGAAGCGGTTCTTTCTGCGGGATTAGGGCGCTGCCTGCTCTCCCTAGCTCTGCGATACCACTGGGGAGCGGCTCTTCATGCGTGATTAGGGCCCTGCCTCCTATTCCTAGCTCTGCGACACCACTGGGGAGCGGCCCTTCCTGCGGAATTAGGGCGCTGCCTTCTCTCCCTAGCTCTGCGAGACCACTGGAGAGCAGCCCTTCCTGCGGGATTAGGGCACTGCCTCCTCTTCCTACCTCTGCGACACCACTGGGGAGCGGCCCTTCCTGCGGGATTAGGGCGATGCCTTCTCTCCCTAGCTCTGCGAGACAATTGGGGAGCAGCGCTTCTTGCGGGATTAGGGTGCTGCCTTTTCTCCCTATCTCTGCCAGATTACTGGGAAGCAATCCTTCCTGCGGGATTAGGGTGCTGCCTCCTCTCCCTAGCTCTGCGAGACCACTGGGGAGCGTCCGTTCCTGCCGGATTAGGGCGCTGCCTTCTCTCCCTAGCTCTGCGAGACCACTGGGGAGCGGCCGTTCCTGCGGGATTAGGGCGCTGCCTTCTCTCCCTAGCTCTGCAATTCCACTGGGGAGCGGCTCTTCCTGCGGGATTAGAACGCTGCCTTCTCTCCCTAACTCTGCTAGACCACTGGGGAGCGGCCCTTCCTGTGGGGTGTGGGGCACTGGCTTCTCTCCCCAGCTCTGCCAGGGGCCAGGGGAGCAGCCCTTCCTGCTTGATTAGGACGCTGCCTTCTCTCTCTACCTCTGCGAGACCACTGGGGAGCGGAACTTCCTGCGGGATTAGGGCGCCGCCTTCTCTCCCTAACTCTGCGAGACAACTGAGGAGCGGCCCTTCCTCCGGGATTATGGCACTGTCTTCTCTCCCAAGCTCCGCGAGGCCACTGGGGAGCACTCCTTCCTGCGGGATTAAGGCGCTGCCTTCTCTCCCTAGCTATCAGAGACCACTGGGGAGCGGACCTTCCTGCGTGGGCGGGGTGCTGCCTTCCCTCCCCAGCTCTGCCAGGGGTCTGAGGAGCAGCCCTTCCTGCGGGATTAGGGCACTGCCTTTTCTCCCTAGCTCTGCGAGACCACTGGGGAGCTGCCCTTCCTGCTAGATTAGGGCGCTGCCTTCTCTCCCTAGCTCTGCAAGACCACCGGGGAGCGGCCGTTACTGCAGGATTAGGGCGCTGCCTTCTCTCCTTTGCTCTGCGAGACCACCGGGGAACGGCCGTTCCTGCAGGATTAGGGCACTGCCTTCTCACCCCAGCTCTGCGAGACCACTGGGGAGGAGCCCTCAATGCGGGTTTAGGGCGCTGCCTTCTCTCCCTAGCTCTGCGAGACCACTGGGGAACAGCCCTTCCTGCTAGATTAGGGCGCTGCCTTCTCTCCCTAGTTCTGCGAGACCACTGGGGAGAAGCCCTTCATGCGGGATTAGGGCGCTGCCTTCTCTACCTCAGTCTGCGAGACCACTGGGGATCGGCCCTTCCTGCTGGGTTAGGGCTCCGACTTCTCTCCCTAGCTCTGCGAGACCGCTGTGGAGTGGCCCTTCCTGCGGGATTAGGGCCCTGCACTCTCTCCCTAGCTCTGCGAGACCACTGGGGATAGGCCCTTTATTCGGGATTAGAGTGCCGCCTTCTCACCCTAGCTCTGCGAGAACACTGGAGAGCGGCCTTTCCTGCGGGATTAGGGCGCTGCCTTCTCTCCCTAGCTCTGCGAGACCACTGGGGAGCAGCCCTTCCTGTGGGATTAGGGTGCTGCTTTCTCGCCCTAGCTCTGCGAGACCACTAGGGAGCTGCCCGTTCTGCAGGATTAGGGCCCCGCTTTCTCTACCTATATCTGCGAGGCAATTGGGGACCAGCCCTTCCTGCAGGATAAGGGCCCTGCCTTCTCTCCCTAGCTCTGTGAGACCACTGGGGAGCGGCCGTTCCTGCGGGATTAGGGCGCTGCCTTCTCTCCCTAGCTCTGCTAGACCACTGGGGAGCGGCCTTTCCTGCGGAATTAGGGCGCTGCCTTCTCTCCCTAGCTCTGCGAGACCACTGGGGAGCAGCCCTTCCTGCGGGATTAGGGCACTGCCTTCTCTCTCTACCTCTGCGAGACCACTGGGGAGCGGAACTTCCTGAGGGATTAGAGTGCCACCTTCTCTCCCTAGCTCTGCGAGAACACTGGAGAGCGGCCTTTCCTGCGGGATTAGGGCTCCGCCATCTCTCCCTAGCTCTGCGAGACCACTAGGGAGTGACTGTTCCTGCGGGATTAGGGCTCCGCCTTCTCTCCCTAGTTCTGCGAGACCACTGGGGAGCGGCCCTTCCTGCGGGATTAGGGCGCCACCTTCTCTCCTTTGCTCTGCGAGACCACTGGGAATCGGCCCTTCCTGCTGGGTTAGGGCTCCGCCTTCTCACCCTAGCTCTGCGAGACCGCTGTGGATTGGCCCTTCCTGCGGGATTAGGGCCCTGCATTTTCTCCCTAGTTCTGCGAGACCACTGGGAATCGGCCCTTTCTTCGGGATTAGAGTGCCGCCTTCTCACCCTAGCTCTGCGAGATCACCGGGGAGCGGCCCTTCCTGCGGGATTAGAGTGACACCTTCTCTCCCTAGCTCTGCGAGAACACTGGAGAGCGGCCTTTCCTACGGGATTAGGGAGCTGCTTACTCTCCCTAGCTCTGCGAGACCACTGGGGAACAGCCCTTCCTGCGGGATTAGGGCGCTGTCTTCTCTCCCTAGCTCTGCGAGACCACTGGGGAGCGTCCCTTCCTGTGGGGTGTGGGGCACTGGCTTCTCTCCCCAGCTCTGCCAGGGGCCAGGGGAGCAGCCCTTCCTGCTTGGTTAGGACGCTGCCTTCTCTCTCTACCTCTGCGAGACCACTGGGGAGCGGAACTTCCTGCGGGATTAGGGCGCCGCCTTCTCTCCCTAGCTCTGCGAGACCACTGGGGAGCGGCTGTTCCTGCGGGATTATGGCGCTGTCTTCTCTCCCAAGCTCCGCGAGGCCACTGGGGAGCACTCCTTCCTGCGGGATTAAGGCGCTGCCTTCTCTCCCTAGCTATCAGAGACCACTGGGGAGCGGACCTTCCTGCGTGGGCGGGGTGCTGCCTTCCCTCCCCAGCTCTGCCAGGGGTCTGGGGAGCAGCCCTTCCTGCGGGATTAGGGCACTGCCTTTTCTCCCTACCTCTGCGAGACCACTGGGGAGCTGCCCTTCCTGCTAGATTAGGGCGCTGCCTTCTCTCCCTAGCTCTGCAAGACCACCGGGGAGCGGCCGTTACTGCAGGATTAGGGCGCTGCCTTCTCTCCTTTGCTCTGCGAGACCACCGGGGAACGGCCGTTCCTGCAGGATTAGGGCACTGCCTTCTCACCCTAGCTCTGCGAGACCACTGGGGAACAGCCCTTCCTGCTAGATTAGGGCGCTGTCTTCTCTCTCTAGTTCTGCGAGACCACTGGGGAGAAGCCCTTCATGCGGGATTAGGGCGCTGCCTTCTCTACCTCAGTCTGCGAGACCACTGGGGATCGGCCCTTCCTGCTGGGTTAGGGCTCCGACTTCTCTCCCTAGCTCTGCGAGACCGCTGTGGAGTGGCCCTTCCTGCGGGATAAGGCCCTGCACTCTCTCCCTAGCTCTGCGAGACCACTGGGGATCGGCCCTTTATTCGGGATTAGAGTGCCGCCTTCTCACCCTAGCTCTGCGAGAACACTGAAGAGCGGCCTTTCCTGCGGGATTAGGGCGCTGCCTTCTCTCCCTAATTCTGTGAGACCACTAGGGAGCGGCCGTTCCTGCGGGATTAGGGCGCTGCCTTCTCTCCCTAGCTCTGCGAGACCACTGGGGAGCAGCCCTTCCTGCGGGATCAGGGCGCTGCTTTCTCTCCCTAGCTCTGCGAGACCACTAGGGAGCTGCCCGTTCTGCAGGATTAGGGCCCCGCCTTCTCTACCTATATCTGCGAGACCATTGGGGACCAGCCATTCCTGCAGGATAAGGGCCCTGCCTTCTCTCCCTAGCTCTGTGAGACCACTGGGGAGCGGCCGTTCCTGCGGGATTAGGGCGCTGCCTTCTCTCCCTAGCTCTGCTAGACCACTGGGGAGCGGCCCTTCCTGTGGGGTCGGGGCACTGGCTTCTCTCCCGATCTCTGCCAGGGGCCTGGGGAGCAGCCCTTCCTGCTTGATTAGGACGCTGCCTTCTCTCCCTAGCTCTGCGAGACCACTGGGGGGCGGCCTTTCCTGCGGAATTAGGGCGCTGCCTTCTCTCCCTAGCTCTGCGAGACCACTGGGGAGCAGCCCTTCCTGCGGGATTAGGGCGCTGCCTTCTCTCTCTACCTCTGCGAGACCACTGGGGAGCGGAACTTCCTGAGGGATTAGAGTGCCACCTTCTCTCCCTAGCTCTGCGAGAACACTGGAGAGCGGCCTTTCCTGCGGGATTAGGGCTCCGCCTTCTCTCCCTAGTTCTGCGAGACCACTGGGGAGCGGCCATTCCTGCGGGATTAGGGCGCCACCTTCTCTCCTTTGCTCTGCGAGACCACTGGGAATCGGCCCTTCCTGCTGGGTTAGGGCTCCGCCTTCTCACCCTACCTCTGCGAGACCGCTGTGGATTGGCCCTTCCTGCGGGATTAGGGCCCTGCATTTTCTCCCTAGTTCTGCGAGACCACTGGGAATCGGCCCTTTCTTCGGGATTAGAGTGCCGCCTTCTCACCCTAGCTCTGCGAGACCACCGGGGAGCGGCCCTTCCTGCGGGATTAGAGTGACACCTTCTCTCCCTAGCTCTGCGAGAACACTGGAGAGCGGCCTTTCCTGCGGGATTAGGGAGCTGCCTACTCTCCCTAGCTCTGCGAGACCACTGGGGAACAGCCCTTCCTGCGGGATTAGGGTGCTGCCTTCTCTCCCTAGTTCTGCGAGACGACTGGGGAGAAGCCCTTCTTGCGGGATTAGGGCGCTGCCTTCTCTCCCTCAGTCTGCGAGACCACTGGGGAGCGGCCCTTCCTGTGGGATTAGGGCGCCACATACTCTCCCTAGCTCTGCGAGACCACTAGGGAGCCACCGTTCCTGCGGGATTAGGGCTCCGCCTTCTCTCTCTACTTCTGCGAGACCACTGGAGAGCGGCCTTTCCTGCGGGATTAGGGCTCCGCCATCTCTCCCTAGCTCTGCGAGACCACTAGGGAGTGACTGTTCCTGCGGGATTAGGGCTCCGCCTTCTCTCCCTAGCTCTGTGAGACCACTGGGGAGTGGCCCTTCCTGCGGGAGTAGGGCGCCGCTTTCTCTCCTTAGCTCTGCGAGACCACTGGGGATCGGCCCTTCCTGCTGGGTTAGGGCTCCGCTTTCTCACCCTAGCTCTGCGAGACCGCTGTGGAGTGGCCCTTCCTGCGGGATTAGGGCTCTGCCTTATCTCCCTAGCTCTGCGAGACCACTGGGGATCGGCCCTTTCTTCGAGATTAGAGTGCCGCCTTCTCACCCTAGCTCTGCGAGACCACTGGGGAGCGGCCCTTTCTGCGGGATTAGAGTGCCACCTTCTCTCCCTAGCTCTGCGAGAACACTGGAAAGCGGCCTTTCCTGCGGGATTAGGGCTCCGCCATCTCTCCCTACCTCTGTGAGATCACTAGGGAGTGACTGTTCCTTCAGGATTAGGGCTCCGCCTTCTCTCCCTAGCTCTGCGAGACAACTGGGGAGCGGCCGTTCCTGCGGGATTAGGGCGCTGCCTTCTCTCCCTAGCTCTGCGAGACCACTGGGGAGCAGCCCTTCCTGCGGGAGTAGGGCGCTGCTTTCTCTCCCTAGCTCTGCGAGACCACTAGGGAGTGACTGTTCCTGCGGGATTAGGGCTCCGCCTTCTCTCTCTAGTTCTGCGAGACCACTGGGGAGCGGCCATTCCTGCGGGATTAGGGCGCCACCTTCTCTCCTTTGCTCTGCGAGACCACTGGGAATCGGCCCTTCCTGCTGGGTTAGGGCTCCGCCTTCTCACCCTAGCTCTGCGAGACCGCTGTGGATTGGCCCTTCCTGCGGGATTAGGGCCCTGCATCTTCTCCCTAGTTCTGCGAGACCACTGGGAATCGGCCCTTTCTTCGGGTTTAGAGTGCCGCCTTCTCACGCTAGCTCTGCGAGACCACCGGGGAGCGGCCCTTCCTGAAGGGATTAGAGTGACACCTTCTCTCCCTAGCTCTGCGAGAACACTGGAGAGCGGCCTTTCCTACGGGATTAGGGAGCTGCCTACTCTCCCTAGCTCTGCGAGACCACTGGGGAACAGCCCTTCCTGCGGGATTAGGGCGCTGTCTTCTCTCCCTAGCTCTGCGAGACCACTGGGGAGCAGCCCTTCCAGCGGGATTAGGGCGCTGCCTTCTCTCCCTAGCTCTGCAATTCCACTGGGGAGCGGCTCTTCCTGCGGGATTAGAACGCTGCCTTCTCTCCCTAACTCTGCTAGACCACTGGGGAGCGTCCCTTCCTGTGGGGTGTGGGGCACTGGCTTCTCTCCCTAGCTCTGCCAGGGGCCAGGGGAGCAGCCCTTCCTGCTTGGTTAGGACGCTGCCTTCTCTCTCTACCTCTGCGAGACCACTGGGGAGCGGAACTTCCTGCGGGATTAGGGCGCCGCCTTCTCTCCCTAGCTCTGCGAGACCACTGGGGAGCGGCTGTTCCTGCGGGATTATGGCGCTGTCTTCTCTCCCAAGCTCCGCGAGGCCACTGGGGAGCACTCCTTCCTGCGGGATTAAGGCGCTGCCTTCTCTCCCTAGCTATCAGAGACCACTGGGGAGCGGACCTTCCTGCGTGGGCGGGGTGCTGCCTTCCCTCCCCAGCTCTGCCAGGGGTCTGGGGAGCAGCCCTTCCTGCGGGATTAGGGCACTGCCTTTTCTCCCTACCTCTGCGAGACCACTGGGGAGCTGCCCTTCCTGCTAGATTAGGGCGCTGCCTTCTCTCCCTAGCTCTGCAAGACCACCGGGGAGCGGCCGTTACTGCAGGATTAGGGCGCTGTCTTCTCTCCTTTGCTCTGCGAGACCACCGGGGAACGGCCGTTCCTGCAGGATTAGGGCACTGCCTTCTCTCCCTAGCTCTGCGAGACCACTGGGGAGGAGCCCTCAATGCGGGTTTAGGGCGCTGCCTTCTCTCCCTAGCTCTGCGAGACCAGTGGGGAACAGCCTTTCCTGCTAGATTAGGGCGCTGCCTTCTCTCTCTAGTTCTGCGAGACCACTGGGGAGAAGCCCTTCATGCGGGATTAGGGCGCTGCCTTCTCTACCTCAGTCTGCGAGACCACTGGGGATCGGCCCTTCCTGCTGGGTTAGGGCTCCGACTTCTCTCCCTAGCTCTGCGAGACCGCTGTGGAGTGGCCCTTCCTGCGGGATAAGGCCCTGCACTCTCTCCCTAGCTCTGCGAGACCACTGGGGATCGGCCCTTTATTCGGGATTAGAGTGCCGCCTTCTCACCCTAGCTCTGCGAGAACACTGAAGAGCGGCCTTTCCTGCGGGATTAGGGCGCTGCCTTCTCTCCCTAACTCTGTGAGACCACTAGGGAGCGGCCGTTCCTGCGGGATTAGGGCGCTGCCTTCTCTCCCTAGCTCTGCGAGACCACTGGGGAGCAGCCCTTCCTGTGGGATTAGGGCGCTGCTTTCTCTCCCTAGCTCTGCGAGACCACTAGGGAGCTGCCCGTTCTGCAGGATTAGGGCCCCGCCTTCTCTACCTTTATCTGCGAGACCATTGGGGACCAGCCCTTCCTGCAGGATAAGGGCCCTGCCTTCTCTCCCTAGCTCTGTGAGACCACTGGGGAGCGGCCGTTCCTGCTGGATTAGGGCGCTGCCTTCTCTCCCTAGCTCTGCTAGACCACTGGGGAGCGGCCCTTCCTGTGGGGTCGGGGCACTGGCTTCTCTCCCGATCTCTGCCAGGGGCCTGGGGAGCAGCCCTTCCTGCTTGATTAGGACGCTGCCTTCTCTCTCTACCTCTGCGAGACCACTGGGGAGCGGAACTTCCTGCGGGATTAGGGCGCCGCCTTCTCTCCCTAGCTCTGCGAGACCACTGGGGAGCGGCTGTTCCTGCGGGATTAGGGCGCTGACTTCTCTCCCTAACTCTGCGAGACCACTGAGGAGCGGCCCTTCCTCCGGGATTATGGCGCTGTCTTCTCTCCCAAGCTCCGCGAGGCCACTGGGGAGCACTCCTTCCTGCGGGATTAAGGCGCTGCCTTCTCTCCCTAGCTATCAGAGACCACTGGGGAGCGGACCTTCCTGCGTGGGCGGGGTGCTGCCTTCCCTCCCCAGCTCTGCCAGGGGTCTGAGGAGCAGCCCTTCCTGCGGGATTAGGGCACTGCCTTTTCTCCCTAGCTCTGCGAGCCCACTGAGAGCAGCCCTTCCTGCGGAATTAGGGCGCTGTCTTCTCTCCGTTGCTCTGCGAGATCACTGGGCAGCGGTCCTTCCTGCGATATTAGGGCACTGCTTCCTCTCCCTAGCTCTGCGACACCACTGGGGAGCGGCCCTTCTTCGCAGGCGGGGCGCTGGCTTCCCTCCCCAACTCTTCCAGGGGCCTGGGGAGCAGCCCTTTCTGCGAGATTATGGCGCTGTCTTCTCCCCCCTAGGTCTGTGATACCACTGGGAAGCGGTTCTTTCTGCGGGATTAGGGCGCTGCCTGCTCTCTCTAGCTCTGCGAAACCACTGGGGAGCGGCTCTTCATGCGTGATTAGGGCCCTGCCTCCTATTCCTAGCTCTGCGACACCACTGGGGAGCGGCCCTTCCTGCGGAATTAGGGCGCTGCCTTCTCTCCCTAGCTCTGCGAGACCACTGGAGAGCAGCCCTTCCTGCGGGATTAGGGCACTGCCTCCTCTTCCTACCTCTGCGACACCACTGGGGAGCGGCCCTTCCTGCGGGATTAGGGCGATGCCTTCTCTCCCTAGCTCTGCGAGACAATTGGGGAGCAGCGCTTCTTGCGGGATTAGGGTGCTGCCTTTTCTCCCTATCTCTGCCAGATTACTGGGAAGCAATCCTTCCTGCGGGATTAGGGCGCTGCCTTCTCTCCCTAGCTCTGCGAGACCACTGGGGATCGGCCCTTCCTGCGGGATTAGGGTGCTGCCTCCTCTCCCTAGCTCTGCGAGACCACTGGGGAGCGTCCGTTCCTGCCGGATTAGGGCGCTGCCT
>NC_066634.1:12620347-12733566 GCF_025201925.1 Gopherus flavomarginatus | reverse complement strand
TCCAGACAGAGCAAGTGTCCCTGGCACTGCTTCTTGCTGACAGAGAGGTTCAGAGACAGTGCGAGAATCCTGGGGAAGCTGGGAACAGGAAGCATGGGCTGGCGGGGTTCGGTGGAGAAAGGGAACAGGAAGGGCAGGGATATTACTGAATCCAGGATCTTAGCAGTACTAGATGACAGGAGAGCACATAGTGCAGCCCATTGGAAACACAATCCCAACTATACGTACAAAATGAGGGGTCTAAATTAGTTGTTTCCACTCAAGAGAGTGATCTTGGAGTCACTGTGGATAGTTCTCTGAAAACATCCACTCAATGTGCAGCAGCAGTGAAAAAAAGTGAACAATGTAGGGAAATAATTAAGAAAGTGATAGATATGACAGAATATCGCATAGATCATATTTGTAAAACAGCAAATAAATCCATGATACACCCACGTCTTGAATACTGCATGCACATGTCAACCCATCTCAAAAATAGAAATATTGGAATTGGAAAAGGTTCAGAAAAGGGCAACAAAAATGATTAGGGGTATGGGACAGTTATGCCAGACCTAACCCCCAGTTTCACTTGAGCAAACAGGAGATATTTGACACTGTGCAATAACGGCTCCTGTGCTCTGTTCCCAAAGTGTTTCTGCAGCAGAGAGGGTCCTCTGGTATTATGTGTGTCACTGGCCTATTGGGGTGATGCTGAAACAGGACAGGGTACAGATGGCATTGTGGGGGTGGCGTGAACCTTCACTCTTCATTTCCCCTTCCAGAACAGAAGGGACAGGAACCCTTACCCAGCGAGGTCACAGTCTCATAGTTCTCCTGCATGACATCCCAGTAGAGGGCTCTCTGAGTGGGGTCCAGCAGAGCCCACTCTTCCCTGGTGAAATACATAGCCATCTCCTTGAAGGTCACCAGCCCCTGAAAGAGTAAGAGTCCAACACTAAGGACTTGCTCACAGCCCCACTATTTGTGGCAGAGAAGAGTGAATCAAATGGAAGCTCTGGGTGGATCATAGTCAGGAGAGTCCCACCTCGACCTGGCTCAGAGTATCCAGCAAATGCCAGGGTGAGGGGATGAAGAGAGAGCCCCTTATCTCTCCCAGCATATCCATCACCCCCCTACTAGCCACTGACTGATACAGGAGATGGAGTCCCTAGCAGGGTCCAGGGAGAGCTCGCTGGTAGGATGCCCAACACCCTCCTCATTGTGAGGAGTGGGATATGAAGGGAGAGGCAGCTCCAATAAGCCTGACTCATGGGTGTCCCCTTTATATCTCACAGCAGCTGATGGTTAATGAGGTCAGGCTCCAGCACTAGGAGTCTGGTCAGTTTGACTAGCTCCATGTAGGTGGGTTATTTTCTCTCTTCACAAATTAGGGCATTTCCACCTCCAAACCTCCTGGGTCTGTTCCTAGAATCTAGGCCACTTAGTAAATAACTCCCAGCAGGTCTGCCACACCCTGGCCTCCTCCTTTCCCCACGCTGTGAATTTTCTGCCCCGCTCCAACCTCCAAACCAGACTCTGCAAACCTTCCCACCTCTGGTGTATTTGCTCTCCCTTTCCTCCAGCAGGAACCCACCAGCAACCCCCCGATAATCTCTACCTGGACTGACTCCACTGCAGCCATTTCTCTTCCCTGTCCCAAGCCAGGCCGGGATGAGCTGGAGCAAAACATTCTGCAGCCTGTCTGGGGGAGAAGGGCAGTTGTGGGCGTTTCAGAACCGGTTTTAGTTAATTTCACATCACAATTCCCCCAGGCCCTTTCCCTGCAGACAGACACCCTAGATTCTGTCATGCTGGGAAATGCTCAATCTGTTTATTACAATTTAGACCTGCCCCTCCTGCCAGGCTAAGTCCACAGACACATTTTTAACCTCCCTTCTCTCTCCCCTCACCCCTTCTCTGAACACAAGGCTAGAAAAGAGCAGAACCAAAGGAGTCACTGTGGGGGATTCCTCAGACACTGACCCCACGGCAGCCACACCCAGCAGGGGGAATATGGAGTCAGGAACTGGCTTTTGCTCTGTCTGATCCTTGTTTTGTTCACTGGAAAGTGGTTCTGCCCAGGATGCAGCAATACATGTGTCTGGGTGGACTAGAGAGCTGGAAATCTCTCCCCCACATTCATTTCTCCCACTGCCCTTTCAGTCTCTCCTTCCCCTGTCCTCTCTCCCTGCCCCTCTGGCTGGACAGTCCCATTCCTGGGGGCTTTGCTCTCCCATGGCTGGATTTCCTCCTGGCAACCGCTAATGGGAGGAGAAATGAGGTGGTGTTGTTTGTGCAGAGTCACTTTCTTGCCAGACCCTAGGACATTCCCTGAGGTCTTTCAGTTACCTGGAGACTCTGGCTCAGAATTTAGTAGTAACAGGGCCCAGGACTGCCCTAGGGGGCTAGGACCAGCTGCAGAAAGTCATCCCCTGGGCCGGGCAGAGAAGAAGCTTTAATTAAGGTCACTTCCCAGCACAGAGCCCCACTGGGGGAGCAGCAGCTGCCAAGCCTGGTCTCCCAGATCACAATGGAGGCTGCAGCATCTGACCCAGGAAGCTGAACCCCAATATCCTGAGCAGAGAGGGACGGAGTGTATGAGCAGCTTCCCTCCTTTAGCTCTCTGGGGAGAGCAGCTAATGGGAGCCCCTCCTCACAGGGAGAATGGCTGATCTCATTTGACCCACTGTCCATCTGGAATCACTCCTTGTCTTTCCATACAGTGACTCTGGATTAACAACGGTCTCAATGACACCGGATTTCAGAAAGAATGAGTTCAGAACGCTGTGGAAAAGACCATCGTGTGGCAGTGCTGACTCCCTTCCACCTCCCTCACCCCCGCAGATCTAGGACAAGGACTGGGGACAAAAAATTTCCAAACAGAACCGAAAGTTCCTGCAGTTTTCAAAAGAGGAGAAAAGTAAATTCTGTGAATTCACACTAACAGTGTTTGCTAAGTGGACAGAAAGTTATCCCAGTGACAGGGCACGTGACTGGGGAATGGACTTGGTGACCTGGTGACTAGGAGCCAGGACTCTGGTACAAGTTGACCAGAGAGAAGGATCATGGTTAGCAGCAGCCCCCAGACACCCCCTAGTACCCAGAGCCCAGACCCCCCAGCCAGGGGCCCCAGACACCCCCCAGCCAGGATCCCATCAGATATTCCCTGGGACGCAGCCCCCAGAGTCCCTGGCCAGGGACCCCAGATACCCCTCAAAGCCCCACCGGCCAGAGAGCCCCCACCACACCATGATTGCCAGGTTGGGAATCCCAAAGGGTTCCCCCCCACCAAGAGCCCCCAGCAGCCAGGGACCCCCTCAAGGGACCACCCCCCACTGGGAACTCAGTCCCTCACTGCCTGCCTAGGAACTTCCCCACCCTCCAGAACGATCTACCCTGACATTTGCCTGGGACCCCCTCCTCTGCCCAGTGTGACCCCCTGATGCTTTACAGTGCGACCCATCACTCTGCTTCCCTGGCATGCCCTCACCTAGTGCCAGGGATCCCCTCCCCCAGCTCTGTGCACTGGGCATGGCAACAAAACCAGGAACCAGCGGGGGAAGCACAGACAGAGCCCCTGGCACAGAACCAGGCTCCCTCTAACCCTCTGTCTCGCCTCCCCAAGAGACACCCACCCCCACTGTTCTGCAGCCACCAGGCCCCCAGCGATACCCACCTCCAGGACCCATAGCCTCAGGGATGGGCACATCAGAACCACCACCCCCGAAAACCCCAAACCTCCACAACCCACCAACCTGACTAGGGTACCCCCTGGCCAGCCACCCAGAGGCCTCCCCCTACCACAATGCCCCTTCAGCTGCAATCTCCCCACACAGACACCCTCCCTGCCCCTGCAAGTGTTACCTCACAGAGTGTGAGAAGTGGCTAGAAAGTTAACACCACCTCCTGCTGGCCAGTCACACAGGCAGAGGGAGCCTGGGGAGTGCTTCTTTAACAGGAGACTGGAAGGCCTGGAGGGCAAGAAAGATCCACGGGCTGTCACTAGCAAATAATAGCCACCATGGATCCACCCCAGAGGCGGCTGCATCTTAGCACATTGGGAAACAACCCATCATATTCAATTAGAAATAAAACAACTAGAGAGAAGTGGGGCAAATGTTTGGGGTATTTTATATCAATCTTTGACACACGCAGAGAGAACCCTGTCACAAACGGCATTTGATAACATGAGAGAAAACCACCAAGATCGGAGGGGATTTGATGTTGCTATTAAATAACTAGTGGAAAAGGGGGACTGTTGGACTGGATTTTATATGACTGTCCAATACATAAACAGAATGTGATGGTCCCCCCCGGCCACGGGGCAATCATTCACGTGAGCAGCTCAGAGCCCTTTGAGGAGCTGATTTAAGGGCGGGGGCGGGGGGAGCTAGAAGGCTCCCTGGACAATGGAAGGGGGCCGCAGGGGAACTGGGAAATGGGGTCTGGGCAGTCTCCATGGGGGATGTGCTCCTCCCTTCCCTTCCCTGCCCTGGCAGAGAACGGGAACCTCATCCCATCCCACTCCAGTGGGAGCCATGTTCTGGGGAATGACCTAGGGCAACAATTTCCCACCCAAACAAGGACAAATCGCTGCAGATAAAATGGGTGGGAAAATCCACCCCCCATCGGAGTGATTTTAAATTGACCTTTGAGAAGTATGGAGAGAAAAGGGAAAATCAGAGGCAATTAGAGAGCTGATCATTGGGGGGGGGGAGGAGAATCTCCCTGGATTTTATAGCCACGTGTGATAATGAGAGAGAAAAGGGGGAAATCTTGAGAGAATGTGTGTGTGGGAGGAAGTGGCAAAAACAGGGACAGGATCCAGTTAACTCACCTCCCTCCCACCCCGGGAATGTCCTGGCTGCACAGAGATAGATCTACACCCCTACCCCAGTGACCTCCCCCCCCGCAACTCCGGTTTCTCCTCCCTCCTCGACACCTCCGCCCTCACACCAAAGGGGGGGGCTCTGCCAGCGCCTCCCCCTGAGCTCAACTCCTGCTCCTCCCCCCAGCCCGGATTGTGCCCTTTAGCCCCCCACGAACCCTGCCTCCAGCTGCCTGATCCACCCCCCCCGCCCATCAATTTCCTGCTCTGCGCCCGCCCCTCCCACGCTCCCTGTTACTTCCCCGCCCCGCTCCAGCCCCGCCCCCAGCGCCCGGCGGAACGTTACGGCTGGTCCGGGCAGGTGGAAGGGCAGCGGCGTCAGCGGCTGTTACTGGGCATACGCAGTGCCCGGGAGCAGCACATTGCTATGGGGAGGGATTTAATACACCGCCCCCCCCCGCCTGTCTCGGGGTCCGCCCCACCCCCCCCCCACGACGGCCGGGCCCCGGCCCCCCCATCCCAGCGCGGCGGGCGGGCGGATCCTCCTGCAGCTCCACTGGGGCCAAGGCGCCTTCAAGGCTTCTCCCAGGCTCCCTGGGGCAGAGTCACTTTCCTGCCCCCCAGCGCCTCTCATTCCCCGGGGGCTCCGGGTCACAATGTCCCACCGCCCTTCCCCCGCCTGCAGCTCCGGCTTCTCCCCTCCCGCCCCCGCCAGCCACACCAAGGGGAACCAGGAAGCAGCTGTTCAGCCCTGGCTCCGCGTCACAATGTGCCAGAGCCCCGCCCGCAGGAGCTGCCCCGCCCATAGGCTGTGCCAGAGCCCCGCCCCCAGGAGCTGCCCTGCCCATAGGCTGTGCCAGAGCCACGCCCCCAGTAGCTACCCTGCCCAAGGGCTGTGCCAGAGCCACGCCCCCAGGAGCTACCCTGCCCATGGGCTGAGCCAGAGCCCCGCCCCCAGGAGCTGCTCCGCCCCCGCTCTGTGCTGGAGCCCCGCCCCCAGGAGCTGCTCCGCCCCCGCTCTGTGCTGGAGCCCCGCCCCCAGGAGCTGCCCCGCCCCTGCTCTGTGCTGGAGCCCCGCCCCGAGCAGCTGCCCTGCCCTCGAGCTGAGCCAGAGCCCCGCCCCCAGGAGCTGTCCGCACCTGGGATGTGTCAGAGCCCCGCCCCCTGGAATTTCCCTATGTTGGGTCTCTGAGCTTTGTTCTCCTGCCGCCTTCTTCTCAGCACCCCCTGCTCCCTTCCTGTGTCTGCAAACACCCCCACTCCCCCGGGGCCGGCTGCAGTGCTCGCTGAGGCTGACTCCAGTGGCTGAAGTTGCCTCCATTTCTGCTTCATCTGGAGAGGGAGAGACAAAGAGAGGAGATGGTCCCAGGGTGTGAAACCAGAATCAGGGGGCAAGGAAAGAAGGACTGTTTGGAAAGGTGGGGTTTTTCTGTGGGGGGGGGGTGAGCCAGAGGGATTCAGAAGAAGTTGGGCAGCAGAGGCTCAGGGAAATTGAGGGGAACCTCCTGGGTGTCTCAGTGTTGCCCAGGGTTTGTACAGCACCTTGCATAATATGGGGTCTGATCTCAGTCATGGTCTGTGCAGCACCTGGGAGCCCTGATGTCTGTTTCCTGATCACAGGCTCTGGGAATGGAGAGAGGGAAACCTCAGCACCTGAAGGTTAATGCAGCCCTGTGTGCAACCCCTCCTAGGGTGATCCGACAGCAAATGTGAAAAATTGGGATGGCGGTGGGGTTAATAGGCACCTATATAAGAAAAAGACCCAAAAATCGGGACATCTAGTCATGCTAGTCCCTGCTGTTCTCATAAGGGGTCGGCTTAGAGAGGGTTTGGCTACATTTGCAGCTGTCCAGCGCTGGGAGTTAAAGCTGTCTTCCTACAGCTGTTTAGGGAAAGCGCTGCAGTGTGGACACACTGACAGCTACCAGCACTCTGTCATGGCCACATTTGCAGCGCTGTTGGGAGTGGTGCATTATGGGCAGCTATCCCAGCATTCAAGTGGCTGCAATGTGCTTTTCAAAAGAGGAGGGTGGGGTGGAGTGTGACACGGAGCGTGGGGGAGACAGAGCGAGTGGATTTTTGGAGCTGACACTGTGTCAGCTCCCTGCCTGGCAAGTTCAAGCCTCCTCCCCCACCCCTCTCTCATTCACTAAAAGCAAATAGCCGCCTTTGTTCTTTTCCTCACAGACCAGATAAGCCGCTGATCCAAAACAGACCCCCCCTCCCCCGTGCCCACCCGGCTGCTTCTCTCCTCAAGCAAACACCAGCTGTGGGTGTTCCAAAGGGATCCCCCTGCCTCTGCTCATTCACTGCAAACAGTAACTGTGTTTGGTTTTTAGATAAGCAGCTCCGGGAGCCTTGAGCTCACAACAAAACAAACAGAGGCATCACACCAAAACAAAGAGCGTTATCTCTACTTAAAAGCATTGTGGGAAGGTTCCGGAGGTCAGTGACAGCGTAGTAAGATTAATCACTGTTTACACTGGCACCCCAGCGCTGCATCACCAGCTCTGTTCTCTTTATTCCTCTCGTCGAGGTGGAGCACATGCAGCACTGTAGCCAGGGAGATACAGCGCTGTATGTGCCTTGCCAGTGTGGACGGGGAGTAAGTTACAGCGCTGTAAAGCCACCACCTGCACTGTAACTCTCCAGTGTAGCCAAGGCCTGAGTTGTAGTAATAATAGCAGCCAAGAATCCGGTGGCACCTTCTAGACTAACAGACGTATTGGAGCATGAGCTGTCGTGGGTGAATACCCACTTTGTCAGATGCAACAATAGTCCCATATGGGCTAGTGGTCAGGATTCCTGGTTTTCACCCAGGTGGCCTGGGTTCAACTTCTGGTGTGGGAAGAGTGCAGAGCTTTTTCCCAGAGTGGAGGCAGGAAATGAAAGGAACAGGAAGGGATCCTGCCAGCAGTGGAGTTAGACAGTGTAGGGAGGGGACCCCAGAAGTGGGGGTGGGGCAATGGTTTGGGGGGAGATGAGGGAAGGATCCCAGCAGTGCGGGAAGTTGACAACCTGGAGAGCACAGGCCTGGAATGGGGACCTGGAAGAGTGAATGTGTCCCTCTAAACCCATCAACTACAGACTAGGCAGGCTTGGAAGAATTGTGTATTTGTTGGTAAATGTCAATTTCTGTGTAAACACACAACCCAATGGCAAAATATTTCCATCAATAATCATCAAAATTGACAGATGGGCAAAGTAAGAAACATGCTGCTTGAGAACTTATCATGTTGTAGGAGCAGCAGTGATCTGTATGCTCTGTATAACCTGTATGCTCAGAAGGTCTGTTAAACTCCCCCAGCTTGTGTCCTTTCCCGCTTTGAATGCCTGTGAAGTGGCTTTCCCACTCTCCTTTGTACCTCCAGTGAATGCCCTTCACCGGGCCCATCTGGCCAGTGGTTCGCTGTGTTACATTCTATTGCACCTCAGGGAGACTGATCTTCATCGCACCGTCCATCGCTGCGCTGTGGGACACTTACCTTAAAGGATCCTGACATCTCCACTGCCAGGCCTGTCCTGGGAGCGTGAGTATGAGTGTGACACCCTCCCCCAACCCTTCTTTTGAGCTTAGCTATCAAGCTAATAAATGTGCTGCTTTCTGCCAGACTCTGGCGGGGAGGGGCATTATTAGTCCTCTCTAAGCTTACTAACTGACCCAATTTTGGGTAACACAAGCAACATTGTTTGATCTGTTATTGTACCAAAGGGGGAGATGGTTGTCTATAAAGGAGGGTGAAGACTAAATGCCTCTGATGACAATGGGATTTGAACCCATGCAGGCAGAGCATAATGGGGTAGCAGTCCATCACCTTAACCACTCGGTCACCTCATCTGAACTGTGAAAAAATGGACAGGAGGAGAAATCTAAGGCCGGAAGAGATAGGGACACTAAGGAGTTTTTAAATACTAAGCGAAAGCAGGGTCTGAATGAGCTCCCCTCTCTCACCTAGTGAGGAGCTGGGGAAAGACTTCAGGAACAGACCGTGTTTGCATAGACACACCTACTCTGCCTAGCTATGCAGCATGATGGGGCCGCTTCCCCAAAATGACTAGTTTGGGATGGTCTTGGGTTACAAATGACTTAAGGATTGAGTGGAATGAAATGTTATTCTCCTTCCTGTATGAGTGAAGGGCAGCAGAACATACCTAGTCCGTCCTGATGGAGGGGTAGGTGAGTGAGGAATAGCTTTTATTGGACTGCAGAGAAGTGATTGAGGATGTCACCCTAAACCAGTGGTCCCCAAACATTTCACATTGTGCCCTCTTAGCCATGGCTGTGGCCCCTCGGAAGCCACGGTCAAGAACCGGGGCTGGGAGGAGTGGGGCTGTTGCTTGCTGGGGTGAGGGGTGCGGACAGGAGTAAAGGGGTCGACGCCGGGCTGGGAGCCAGAGTCTCAGGCTGAGGGTGGGGTTGGGGAAGAGCTGTGGCAGAGTGGTGCTCCCTCCCTGCCCTCTATGTGGGCTGGCTCAGGTCCTGAGGTGCCCCCATAAATGTTCCTCTGTGTCCCCCTAGGAGTCGCACCCCACATTATGGGGACCACTGAACCCTACTCGCTAAGCCGGGGCTAGTGATGCCAAACCCCTGGGAAAGGGAGAACAAGTGTGGGGGCCCCAGCACCAGAACCATGCCCCTACCTTTTGTCTGCGGCTCTACCCCCTTCCACCCATGGCCCCATCCACTGTCACTTCTGTTCCACCCCTTCCCCCACCAGCCCCACCCTATCACTCCTTTACCCCTGCCCCACTGTGGCCCTGAGACCAGAGAAGCTCTGTGCCCCTGCTGCAGCCCCCGGGCTGTAGCAGGGAGTGGGAGCTCCTCCAGCCCTGGGGCTGACATAGGGGAGACTTTTCCAGGGGGACCTAACTTGGCCAGGGCCCCTGATCATGGGCCCCACTGTCCCCTTGGCAGTGCAAGGTTTGGGGAGGCTGAGCCCCCTTCTCATAAACAGATAGCTAAGGGTTAATGTTCTTTTACCTATAAAGGGGTAACACCAGTAACCTAAAACACCTGACCAGAGGACCAATCAGGAAACAAGACTTTTTCAAATCTGGGTGGAGGGAAGTTTGTGTGTGAGTTCTTTGTTCTTTGTCTTGTGTCTGTGGTGTCTCGGCTATGAGAGTGATTTTTCTATCTCCTGCCTTTCTAATCTTCTGTTTCCAAGTTGTAAGTACAAAGATAATAAGACAATAAGTTTATATTGGTTTTTTTTGTATTTACATGTGTGTAGTTGCTGGAATGTTTAAATTGTATTCTTTTTGGATAAGGCTGTTTATTCATTTTTTTCTTTTAAGCAAATAACCCTGTATTTGTCACCTTAATACAGAGAGACCATTTTTATATCCTTTTCTTTCTTTTTATATAAAGCTTTCTTTTTAAGACCTGTTGGATTTTTTCTTTAGTGGGGACTCCAGGGAATTGAGTCTGCAGCTCACCAGGGAATTGGTGGGAGGAAGAAGTCAGGGGGAAAATCTCGTTGTGTTAGATTTACTAGCCTGACTTTGCATACCCTCTGGGTAAGGGGGAAGAGAGATTAGCTATCTTGGTACTTCTATTTCCAGGACTGGAAACAGGGAGGGGGGAGTCCCTCTGTTTAGATTCACGGAGCTTGCTTCTGTATATCTCTCCAGGAACCCAGGGAGGGAACACCTGGAGGGAAGGAGGGGGAAGGGAAATGGTTTATTCCACTTTGTTGTGAGACTCAAGGCATCTGAGTCTGGGGGTCCCCCGGGGAAGGTTTTGGGGAGACCACAGCGAGCCAGGCACTGTATAAATCCCTGGCTGGTGGCAGCTTTACCAGGTCCAAGCTGGTAACTAAGCTTGGAGGTTTTCATGCTAACACCCATATTTTTGACGCTAAGGTCCAAATCTCGGAAAAAATGTTATGACACCGCTCCCCCCTGAGCCTCCATTACGAGCCGCCCAGGCTACCACTGCTCAGTGTGTGGCCAGTCTCTGTGTTTTCTGCTGCTCGTTCTGGGGAGCCTGGCCGGCCTTAGGGGTGGTGCCCCCCGATAGCCGCCCAGGGCTCCAGGGGTCAAAGGGCACCATGTGGCAGTGCAAAGGTGCTCACTGCTCTCCCCTGCCCCAATGTTCCTCCTTGGGTCCATAGAGGTTTGAGGGGAGTAAGGAGCAACCCTATGTGCTCCATGCGTCCTGGTCACTTTTCCCACTTGGGCTGTGCTGTGAGGGGAGCATCAGAAGCTGCTGCTCTCTGCCCTCCCGCTATGCAGCCCGGCTGAGGAAAGTGACCTGGATGCAGGGACCTCGGATGATCTCACTTCTTGCCCCACATCCCACAGCCCCTAGGGGTGCCCAGATGAGCAGCGTTCCAGGGAGGAGTGGGGGGCAGCAATGCCAGCTGCTCCATGCACACAGGTCAGTCTCCCCATGTGGGTGCAGGAGGGGGTGCAAGGGTTTCTGTGATGCCTATTCTATCAATATCGTCACTCAATACCAGGCACTCAAATTCACCAGTCTTAGTACTTAGACGTTTAGCGTTTGTATTTAAGCACTTCTAAAATGTGTCCCATTTTAGCTGTCTGTTATTACATGATGTAATTGAGGGAGACTCTTTCATTTCACTGTTTCTCATCAGAACCTACCTGTACATTATCATCTTCCATCCTCTCCACCTTACTAGGCTATAGAGAATCCCTGTGAATAGTTCCTCTCCTAACGGATGTCTCTGTCTGAACCCTGTGCTCCTCAGCGCCTGTCGGCTTTCCCCAGCTCTGAGGCTGTGTCTACACCGCGCACCTTACCACGGTGCAGCTGTGCCACTCTAACCATGCCATTGTAAGGTGCGCTGTGTGGCCGTCCTTATCGCTGAGAGAGAGCTTTCCCGGCAACAAAGCCAAACTACCTCCAATGAGGGGCAGGAGCTTTGTCACCGGGATCACAGCTCCACCTATGATGCGCTGTTCACACTGCCGCTTTTCATGGCTCAAATTTTGGCATTCGGGGAGTGTTTTTTCTCACCGCAGAGAGACAAAATTTTTAGCAACAAAAGCCAAAATTAAAAAAAACTCCTCTGCAACCTATTTAATTTTACCTTTATACAGCCTCCAGTTCTGGTATCCTCATTTGAAAAAGATGTTGTGAAATTGGAGCTAGGGCAGCAAAGAGCCACCAAATGTTCTGAGGGCTGGAGAAAAATGCCTTCCAGTGAGCTATTGAAAGAGCTCAACCTGTTTAGCTTATCAAAAGAAGATTGAAAGGTGATTTCATTGAAATGTTGAAGGGCCTTAATGGAGAGAAAAGATTGGGTATTTACGGGCTCTTGAATGGAGCAGAGAAAGGCATAACAAGACCCAATGGCTGGAAAGTGAAAAGAGACAAATTCATATTACAACTGAGGCACAATAGTCAACAGCGAGGATGATTCACCACAGGAGCAAGCTACCAAGGAAAGTGGTGGATTCACCATCTCCTGATGTCATTTAATGAAGACTAGATGCCTTTCTGGAATGTGTTTGCCCCCAAAGTAGCTGTTATGTCATACAGGAGGCCTGTGATATGCAGGTTAGATGCTCTAATGATGTCTTCTGACCATGAAGTCGACTAATTTCTGAAAAACTGAGTGTAGCGTTGGGAGCAGCGTCTGATGTTTTCCTGTCTAGCCGGCTTGCTGCCTAGAACGAACGCTCCTTGAGTGGGGTGATCCACAGGGAGTAGCTCAAACCTCCAAAGTGCCTGGCCAGGGGCAGGACATTAGCCCAGCAAGGGAGGGGTGTGTCAGTGACATCACAAAGGCCTTTTGCAGGACCTCAGACTATTGGTCAAAGGTGGTGGGGAGGTGGTGACCTCACAGAGAGATGCTGACATCAGCCAGGCAGGACAGGGGCGAGGGGCCAGGGAAACCTCAGAGACCTCTGTGGCTTTGCTTCAGCACGTTTCCTTCTCCAGGTCTCTCTTTGAGGACTGAGAGATTATTTGGGGTCATGGACGTGAGCGCCAGGAGGAACCTCTTTCGAGTTTCCTCCTTCCCTTGTAGTGATTTTACTAGAAAACAGCCGTCCCTGTTTAGAAGGTAAGAGCCTCCTGGAGGTTTGAAACCTGTTCAGTCTGATCTATCTGGTGACAAGTGAATTCTAGGCATGGAAAACACGAGCTTAAGGAGGCAGAATTTTATTGCGCACCTGGGATTTTGTCCCTTAGAATCGCTGGGGACATTAGGGTTTGTCCTTTTTGTTTCACCTCTTCCGCCATCCCTCCCTCCTCTTCTTCTCTTGCTTCTTTTGTCCTTTCTCCTGTTCCCTTCCCAACAACAGGACGGAGGGGTGTGTGTGTGTGTTGCAGGGAAGTCCTCTGCAGCTCCCACTATGGAAGGTCCACCCAAAAATGTGGGACTGAAATAGTGCTCGGGCAGTGATCCCCACCGGTGACCTGGGCCATCCTTTGGGCTCTCTGGTGAGAACCCTCAGCCTCCCGTCCTCCGTCTCTACCCTGATTGGTTGAGCAGGGGGATATTGACAGGGAGGAGACTCAGGTCCTTGTTGTTCTCTTTTAAGATCAAGTGAATAAGTCAGAACCAGTTCTATCTTTGATTAATTTTGCTGCTTCTCTGCATTAATTGTCTCTGAGCAGTTGATGATTCCCTCTAACACTGCAGTTCTCCTCAAATACTTGCTGAATAATTACTGTCACTGTTGTTGGTCTGGAACTCATCTGAGAGCACAATATTCAGGTCATTCAATGTCTGAAATTCAAGATCCGATGGTTTGTTTGAAAATCAGGGCTCTTCGGTCCTATTCCCAACACTGCCTCTGACGGGCTGTGTGACCTAAGACAAGTCAATTCTCCTTTCTCAGCCTGAGCTTCTCCCTCTTTCAAGTAGGGATAATAATGATCCGCTCTTACCTACCTCATGGTGGGTGAAGGATGCGGATCCATTTGGGAGTGTCACTAGAAGTAGTGCATAATATGAAGTTTCCCAGATTATGACATAATAGATTAGCTGAAATAGTCTATTTTATTTGTATTTTTTTATTTTGAAATTGTTAATAGTAGCAACGACTTAGCTCAGATTGAAGCATCTTATCTAATGGTTGAGATGTAAGTGTCTCCTCTTTGTGTGCGAGGAGACAATTTAACACACTCTGACAAAGAGGAGATGCTTTTGTTTTGCAACAAAATATTTTTGCAAAGATCTTTCATCCCACTTGTTATGATTTTGAGAAACAAACTGGTTTAGTCTAAATGGGATTTTCGGACAGAAACGGTTTGAATGAAATTTTCCCACCATCTCGATTCCTGGGCTCTGGGGTGTTTTCATCTGTTAGAACAGGAGTCAGAACTGGTTGCTTCTCTTTCTGGCTCTGCCATCGCCTTGTTGTGTAGGCCTTGGGTAGGTCACTTCCCTTCTCCCATCTGTCCAATCGGAACAGGAACAGTTCTCGAACTATGGGCAGTTTAGAGCCCAAGTGAGATAAGGGGTATTAAAGCCCTCTGTGAAGGAGAAAGGGGAATTTCACAGTGTTTAGCACCAAGGAATTCTAAAGTTTGCTAAAATGTCTAGTCTGTGGAAACAAGAAATGGTCGGGGCCAAACTTATTAACCACTGCCTTTTTAAAGCCCATTCAAAGATGTGAGTCCCTATCTTTTAGGTACCTGTGGTTCTTTGCCAGCAGCAGAGAAGAGGTTCCTGCCTCCGTTTTTGTGGCCTTAACAAACCAGGTGTTGTGCCCCAGTTCTCGTCTGAGACCCCTGAAAAAGAACATCTTCCCATCCATGAACAAGACAGGACCTATCTTTCAAAGGGGAACAAAAAGACCTCTGGGACTTACAGACTAGCTAGCCTGACTGCCATAGCTGGAGAGATCCTGCAATACATTCTTAAACACTCAGTTTGTCAGCAGCACCTACAGGATGATTTGGTTCTTATGACTAGTGAGCGTGGAATTGTCAAGAACAAATCATTCCAAATCAATCCTCTTTCCTTCTTTGGCAGGGTTCTGGGCCTGGTAGAGGTGAGTAAACAATAGATGGGATCTAGCTTGGTGTTACTAAGGCTTTTGACACAATCCAATAGGACATTCTCAGAAGCAAACGAGGGAAATGTAGTCCAGCTGCAATCAGTGTAATGTGGGTGCAGAGCTGGTTGAAAGCCAAGACTCCAGGAGCCCTTCTCCATGTTTAGCTGCCCAACGGGGAGGGTGAACCTAGTGGGTCTGGCAGGGATCAGTCCGGTGTCAGGTACTATTCTATATTTTCATGAATGATTTGGAAAATGGAGTGGAGAGCATGCTCCTAAAGTTTACAACTGACACCAAGCACTTTGGAGCACAGGATTGAAATTCAAAACACCCTTAACAAATTGGAGACTTGGTCTTCTTGAGCCAAACTCCATGGTTAGTGCTCTCTCTCTACACTGGGCTGAAATGAAACCCCAGAGCCAAGCACTCCTCCTGGGCAGTGAGCTCCGACCTTGAATGGTCAGATGCTGCTTAGCACTGTCAGAGCAGCTTTTGCTGGGGGATTCTCCCAGCACTTTCCAATAGCGGGAAGGTATGAAATCCCCATTTGACTGCTGGGGACAGAGCCCGAGAGTGGGGAGCAACTTGCCCAAAGTCCCCAGAAAAAGGAAAACAACCAGCAGAGGAACCAATAGGAAACCCAGCAATGGAACTCAGGAGTCCTGGGGGTGTGCTGTGGTGACCAGATGTCCCAATTTTATAGGGACAGTCCGAATTTTGGGGTCTTATCTAGGATCCTATTACCCTCCACGCCGTCCCGATTTTTCACACTTGCTGTCTGGTCACCCTAGGGTGTGCACACGTGTGGGTCCCAGCTGCTCCCTGCCCCCCTCATTGAAGCAGATGTGCAGGGTTACTGCCCTGGGAAGTGCAGGGCACCAGTGGATGTGGGGTTGGCTGGAGGTAGGGTCTGGCTTCAGGCAGGGCAAGGGCTGCGTGGCTGGCTGGCTTCAGGCAGGGGGGTGCATCAGGGGTTGGCTGGAGACAGGGCAGGGAGGATGCGGCTGGTGCAGGCAAAGCAGAAGGTGCAGGGCTGGCTGGAGACAGAGGCTGACTGCCGGCAGGGCAGGGCAGGGGGTGCAGGGCTGGCTGCGGGCAGGGCCGGTGCAAGGAAGTTTCATGCCCTAGGCGAAACTTCCACCTTGCACCCTCCCCCCCCCGCACCCCTGCCCTGAGGCGCCCCACTCGTGGCAGCTCCCCCCTCCACCCTGAGGCTCCCCTCTTGTGGCAACTCTCCTGCTCTGCCCTGCGGCACCCCCCTCGCCCGAGCTCACCCCTGCTCCGAGCACGAGCACCCCGAGCACGCCGTGGCCGCTTCACTTCTCCCACCTCCAAGGCTTGCGGCGCCTAAGCCTGCCAGGCAGTCAAGCACCCTCCTCTGAGCCACAGCAACCCTGACAGTTGACAATAGAGGCACCTTAACCCCTGAGTTCCTTCAATGTGTCCCCCTCGGGGGTCCAGCTCCGATCACCAGATACTCGGGGTATGTCTATACCACCTGCCGAATCGGTGGGCAGCGATCGATCCAGCGGGGGTTGATATGTCGCGTCTAGTGTAGATGCAATACATTGAGTGCTCTCCCCTCGCCTGCTGTACTCCATCTCGGTGAGAGGCGCAGGCAGAGTCTACGGGGAGCTGCAGCAGTCAATTCACCGAGACTGTGACATTATAATTGTTAGGCCTGAATAAAGATATAGCAGACAAAACCAGGTATGCCAACCTGACCAAAGTCAGGCTAACAGAGGTTAGTGGGTAATCCCTGAGTGGAAAACACTGAGAAGCAGCAGCATGTCTCACAAGCGCTGGGAAAAAGTGAGATAAGAGAGAAGCTGCATTCCTGGCATAGTACCAGATGTGCTGTGTTCGGGCAGCTCCTTCGAAGAACTGATAAGAGTCCTAGTTTTCGCTCCCTGGTTTTGTTCTTTGTTTGTTTTTAACTCCCCTACATTTCTAACTTTAGGCATGCATGTATACTAAAGGTGTCTAGTTTCTAGTTGTTAGAAGAAGGGGGTGGGTTGCTCCAGTGAATAATTTCTGACGCGACGGAACTGTCTATATAGGCTTATAGTAAGATGTAAAGAGCAGGCTGGTTCTCTCTGGAGATGAGCTGCTCTCTATTGATGCGTGCACTTGTCAATAAACAGCTTTTGATCGGACCTTGTTGGTGTTGCCTGTCTCTCTCGCGGTCAGATTACGAACTTTGCCGTCTGGGTTAGAGTCCCTGACATCTTTGGCGACTCCGCCGGGACCCGTCTGACTCTCCGGCGGGGGATCGGACCCTGAGGCAAAGCAGCGCGCATCCTCCAGTTTAGAGGAGACTTGCCTGGTGATCTGATCTCTGCGTTGGCGATAAGGCGTGTCCTGTGAACCAGCTGAAACTCGTAGAAATCCAGCAACGTCCACCTACCCATTGAGTAGGGTCCAGGTTGTCGGGGTTAGAGTCCCTGACTACTTAGGTCTGGGCTAGAGTCCCAGTCCAGGTTTGCACAGGATCCAAGTTGTCTGGGTTAGAGTCCCAGCCTGGGTTTGAGTCTCAGTCCAGGTGTTCAAGTCCCTGGAGAGGTAAGTGAGCGCTCGACGCGGGGAGGTGGGGGTTAGAGTCCCTTTACCTCGACCCGGGGAGGAGGGGTTAGAGTCCCTTCATTAAAATGAGACAAGTTGGCAGTAAGTGCCCGGGGGATGCCCCGTTGTCTCTGATACTAAGAGATTTCTGAGACAGCTGATCTAGTTAAATTTAAGATGAGAAATCTGTGTTGGATCCAATGGCCATCATTTACCTTTCATTTGTCCCCAACTAGAGACTGGCCGGTGGGTGAAACCTTTTCCACAGATAGGAGGAACTCCTTAAGGGATATTTTGGTTGATCTTAGGCCGAGACAAATGGATTACTTGTTTGTATGGTATAATTATAAACCCATGGAGGGATGGGTAGCTTTTGAAGCTGTTTGTATGGAGAGCTCTTGTAAAAAAATCACCCACCATATGCACCAGGGCCGCACCGGGAGGAGGACAATTTTGTTCCTGTTCTTCCCCGTCTGATGGAGTGCAAGGATTCAAAAGCAGGTTAGGGACAGTTCAGGGACAGAGGAGAATCAAGGGGGAGCTCAGAGTGATGTTCCCTCATCTTCAGAGGAATCAGGCAGCCTCACCCCCTCTGTGCAGCCTCCAGCCAGCCTTTTGCAAACTTGGTCAGGGACTGCTTTTCAAACACCCCCAATATTACAGCAGCCCTTGTCCTTGCCCTTGTGGACCCCCACTAGGTTACTTAACTCCATGAGAGAGAATGTTTCTGAGACACCTCTGATATTACAAGCCTCATTGAGAACTTATCTGGTTCTACTGGTTGCTGGGGAACATGAGATGGTTTTACCCATACCCTGTTTGCAACTTCAAATTTGTTTAACTGGCAGTGCACTATGCCTCACTTATGAGACAATCCTGAGGCAGTGGAAAGAATGTTCTGCATAATCTTTTTCACTCATGTGCCCACTTGGGCAAATGTAAATCAGTTATTAGATACTCTCATGACAGAAGATGAAAGACAAAAAGTAAAAGAAAAATCTGCAGCTCATTTGAATGCACCTTGGCTAATTACTGACCCTAACTGGAATCCCAATAATCCAGCTCAAAAGACAAAGTTGGATGGATTTTTAAAAGCTGTTTTGAATGGTATTAGAGATGCAGGGGAGGCTATTCCAAATTGGAGCAAGGTGACTGCTTGTGTCCAGCATCCAGATAAGCACCTCTCTGACTTTTGTGCTCGACTGATTTGTGAAGTTAAAAAGCATGGGAATTTAAATCCTGAAACTGATCATGGAAAGGAGATGGTTAAAATGGTTTTCATGTCACAATGTGCAAAGGATATTGCAAAAAGGTTTAGAAAGCATCCAGATGGTACGCAAGGGAAAAGTTTGTCTGAAGTAGTTAGCATTGCTACTAGAATGTTTAATGGGAAAGAGAAAAAGAAAGAAAAAGACATAAGGAACGGGTTAATTTAAAAATCATCTTGGCCCCGGGATGGAAGGAGGGGGGTGCTCTGCGTTCAGGGTCAGGAATCGGCGTGGACTGTGCTTGGTGCAGGGAGGGGCTGCTTTCGGCCCCAGCTGGCTGTGAAGGAAAAAATATAGACAGAGGCGAAGCAAAGGAAATACAAATTACAGAACTGAAATTACATTTGCAAAGCTTAACTGTCCAGTAAGATCCAACAGTGTGCCTTTGTGACCCTGGAGTCGGTGTGGCTTGGTGACACCAAAGAAGCCACAGGCAGCCGACCTGGACTGGAATCTCTGAAAGAGACGCCGGAGGAGATTCCAGGGTGTAAAAGAACAGCCCTCCCAAGAGCAGAAGCATGTTGGAAATTCTGGACAAGCTGTATACAGGATAATCTCCCTTCCACCTCTCCCCCTCCTCTGAACATTATACACAGAAGTGGCCAGTCTGGACGTACGTGTGTAAGTATGAAAGGAGCTTCGGGCTTGGGGCATTAATATTTTCCTGAGTGATGTGGGAGCGTTCCCAACACTCTCCGTTGTTGTTTTATTATTTTATTAATGAAGCTTTAAAATTCAGTTATATGGTGTGTTTTCTTTATCTTCCCCCAACGATCCTGTAGTGTCAGCCTGATCATCTGACATGAGGGATAGATTGGTAACAGAAATTTGTCACAGTTTGGTGAGCAATTAAGAAGGGGGGAGCCCTGCAGAATTTACACCATCTATTTGTTTTACCCTTGTTATTTTGTGTTTGCTTTGCTTGGTACTGTTGGTGTTATATGCTGAGATCTGCATGAGTAAAAGTGAGTCCTAATAGGATAAGGAAACACTATCTGGTTCTGGTTCTGTTCTATTTAACCAGTTACTGTTGTTGTTTTTTTTCTCTGTTCATTTGGGTGTTAGGAGTGTGGGTGGAACTGAACCTCTTGTTCGTAATTCCTCGGAGTGGAAGCCATGTGTGCGAGACAGCTCTGAGGTTAAATTGAGATCCTTCTGTCCTGTCCCCTGTAGCGGTCAGTGTATAGAAGTGGGAAAGTCTGGCTTAGACTGTAATTCCCTCTGCTCTCTGTGTAATTCTCTTTTCTGTTTAAGTGTCAAACAGATGAATGAGTCTCTGGGTAAACCCTCTAAGAGTAGTCCTTCAAATTATATGTTAAGTAAATGGCCTTTGCCCAATGGGCCATGTGTCTTCGTCTAGGTGGCAAGCCTCATGAAGGAGGACTCGGGTAGTCTTGTGAGTAAGAATGTTTAAGGGAAGAGACCAGGAGGGGTGGGGGGCTAGTTGAGAAGCCCACCCTCCTAGCTAAACTGGTAGTGGAAGAAGTTGGTGCCTATGGAAGGGACGGTTCAGTGAGAAAAGCAGGATCGGGCCCAGGCGGGCAGGCAACAGACAGAGAGATTGGAAAACAGGTTGGAAAACTTTAAGGGTGTAGTGGAAGGAAGGAGTCAGTAAGTGTAAGCATGGGGATTTCAAATACCCAGAACTTACTTGGAATGGTGATTTGAGTTGATAAAAGTGGCTGTTGGGAGACAAGCAAGTGATTTAAGGGAGAGTGAGAAGTTAACTCTGTAGTTGCTGGAGGAAACAGCAGTTGAACTTTGTAAAAATGCTAAAGAGGAAAGTTCTTGGTGTCTTTGAAATGTTTGTAAATAAATTGAGGCAAAGAAATTGTTAATTGCAATCATTTAGAATTTAGTTAAATTAGCTGAAGAATGTATATAGTGCTATGTAATTGAAATTTTATTAGGCTGTAAGGGCACTATAAGTAGTGATGTTTTCTTTCAGTGTTTGAAAGCAAGAGTTAAAAGTAAAAAGCAAGCCAGAAAGCATCTGTATTCATGCAAATTATCTAACTGGTAAGGTAGGAGCCACTGAAACCTGGGCTGCCTATGAAACACATAAAATATGGGATAATTCCTCTGTTTTTCCTGAAATCAACAAGGGTATTTGTCTATTTTAAGCAATGATTGTCTGCCCAGAAGGGGTAGACCTCTGTTTTTTTGTCTTTCAGATAATCAGAGAAAACTGATGCCAGCTAAACAGCATTCAACGTACCATGCATTTACTGGCACAATAGAAATTATGTTTTGTGTTCTATGTTCTGTCTTGTGGTGTTTGTCTTGTGGCCGGAATTTTTGTGTTTAATATTTTTATAAAATAATCTAGTTTAAAATCAAACAAAAAGGTTAAATTAAAATGCAGATACTTGTTTTGTTCAACTTGGAATACAAAGTGTTTAGATAAATCAGGAGAATGTGATATACTAAAGTCTAATGCATTTCCTTAAGTAAGGAAAAGAAACTTTATTGGTCAAATTGTTAATTGCAAAAATTGTTGTTAAAATTTGCGTACCAACAGTCTTTGAAAGCATGGACATGAAAAGTTAACCCACTCCCCGTATTGTACATGGGATCTTTCTGGCTACCTCAGATTTCTAGCCAGAAGGGCTGGGGATGGTGGAAGGCTATTGGACTAGAGGTTGTATTGAGTGAACTCCTCAAAGTGGGTGTGCTTGTCCTGGCTTGTTGCTCGAAAGCTCTGTAATAAGGTTATTTTAGTAAAAGGGTGTGTGTGGCATATATTAAATAATAAGACTAATGTACTGTATAATGACAATGTGTAGGTGTTCATTGTTGGGAAAAAGGTGTATAAGTAAAAAGTGAAAGTTTCCTTTGCAAGTTAAAAGAAGCCAAGAAGGGAAGAAGCACAAAGAACAGAATGAATTAACTGAAAAAATAAAATAAAATAAAATCGCAAGCTCAGGCTATAGATAAGACACTGACTCCATTCAAGGACACTGCTCACAGTTAAGACTTGGTTAACAACCAGGAAAAGGAGGGCTTGAATTTGCCCATGCAGCTATGAGATCTGAAAAACACTGCCAGGCACTAATGAAATGTGTTAAGTTTTTTTTCTCACAGGTAAGGAAGCGCTACCCAAAGACCCTAGCAGCCCTGCCACTCCTTGGAACCAGGAGACGGGATTGATGTAAAGGTCCACCAACGAAAGACTGCCTTGGCTCCATGCTGGAAAGGCCCTTAAGTCCTGATGACTACCAACACCGCTGTGAAGTACCAAAGACTGACTGCTTGGACCCAAGATTCTCACTGCAAAAAGACCCCTCCACATTGGGAGAATTCTCCTACTGATGATTAGCCTATTTCACCTTCTAGCTCCACTGTGCCTTCTGGACAGTAGGGAAAAAGTACAAGGTGAAGTGCTAGTAGCCTCTCCCTTATCCACTGACAGATCTACTGTGCCTTTGAATTTTTCTAGAAAAAGCAAAACCATTACAGGGTGATGTGCTAGTAACCTCTCCCCTATATGATGCTGCACCAAGACTGTTTTGGGAAAGAAGAAGGAACACTCACTCCACTGAAATTGCTAAAGTCCAGGAATTCCTGACTAGAAAGGGCATTAAGAACTGACCCCGGTGAAGAAACAAAGAATTGTACACTGGCAGAAAAAATTTGTGGGACCCATGCTTGGGAATGTGGTATTGATTGGATTTTGGGGTTTATTCTACAGGCTGTGCCCTGTGTTGTGGATAAATTCTTCAGCATGTATTGCTCTCTCTAATTGGATTTTAAATAACAAGTACCCGAAGAGTTTGTTCTGCCATTGGAAATTTTACCTGTATTGAAACCATTCCAGTGACTAATAATGTAACCCCCTCCTATGCTATTAATGTCAATGCCTTTTAAAAGTACCTGAAAATAGTTAAATAACAAATATAATATAGTACTACACCAAGGAAAGATGGTATTAAATATCACTGAGGCTGGGAAGGCATTGCAGTGGGATCTAGTATGTTTGGAGATTCAGAATTTCCTGAATGACCAGCTGATGGCCATTTGGAGTGATCTTGAGTACCAGACTTGGCCCACTGCCCTTACAGACACATCAGGAGTACCATCTGATCTGTGGTCATGGAGATATACTGAAGACTTTCTGGGTGGAAGTGTAAACATTTACAATGCTCCTTCCAAGCATTTGGACTGGGGGGTGTGGGCTTCCACATACCGAATCCTGACGGGTCCATGGGGAGGATGCACATGGGACTGGATTATTCACCGAAACATCTGGGAAATTAGACCACTTGGTATACCTAACTGATTTATAGTCAGTGCCCCAATCCCTTAGTTGTCAGACAAACAGGATTCCACTCTTTTGTCCGTGCACTCATTCCTGGATTGTGGGTGGCTAAGCTCAAGAGAGCAGTTGTAAATATTTCTGCAGAGCTTGAAAAAAAACCGCTAATGCATTAATAGACGCTTTCCAAAAGTTGCAACGAAAGACTGATGAAGTAGCAGAAGTAACTTTGCAAAATAGACGTGTGCTAAATGCCATGAATGCTGAATTAGAGAGGGGCTTGTGCTCGAATTGGGGAAAAATGTTGCTTTGCTGTTAATCACTCTGGCTTAATTGACAAAGATTTACAAGCTATTAAGAATGTTGCTGTTGTTTTCCATGCTATATCTCTTGATCACACTTTTAGTTTTAAGGACCTCCACTCAGACCTTGGGTCATGGTTTACTAGCCTCCCCCGTACAATTGTTAAATGGATATGTGTCCCAAGAGTCCCATTATGGTCCTCTAGGGACAAAGGGGGGATTGTTAGGCCTGAATAAAGATATAGCAGACAAAACCAGGTATGCCAACCTGACCAAAGTCAGGCTAACAGAGGTTTGTGGGTAATCCCTGAGTGGAAAACACTGAGAAGCAGCAGCATGTCTCACAAGCGCTGGGAAAAAGTGAGATAAGAGAGAAGCTGCATTCCTGGCATAGTACCACATGTGCTGTGTTCGGGCAGCTCCTTCGAAGAACTGATAAGAGTCCTAGTTTCCCAGCCTCCTTGTTTTCGCTCCCTGGTTTTGTTCTTTGTTTGTTTTTAACTCCCCTACATTTCTAACTTTAGGCATGCATGTATACTAAAGGTGTCTAGTTTCTAGTTGTTAGAAGAAGGGGGTGGGTTGCTCCAGTGAATAATTTATGACGCGACGGAACCGTCTACATAGGCTTATACTAAGATGTAAAGAGCAGGCTGGTTCTCTCTGGAGACGAGCTGCTCTCTATTGATGCGTGCACTTGTCAATAAAGAGCTTTTGATCGGACCTTGCTGGTGTTGCCTGTCTCTCTCGCGGTCAGACAACGAACTTTGCCGTCTGGGTTAGAGTCCCTGACATAAGTATAATCTAATATCTCATTGAAAGGTGACAGGGCCAGAAAGAGTTAATTAACTCACCTCACCGACTGACCTGACCCGTGGGTGAACCTTAAAAACTGGTTAACAAGATATGTAAATGAACAGAGCTTTGAAATGCAAGTCTGCAGTGTTAGAGGTAGAAGGGGAGGTGTTTGCTCAGGTCTTGTGATGTCAGCAAACAAGTCTTGTCTATTGCTATAGTTTTAATTCAAAGAGCAAAAAAAGAATATTAACATTTATGATGATACTTGAGTGAAATAGTATTATTGTCTGTGTCTCTTTGAAGGTTGTGGTAATCTGTATCTGAACTGTTTGATGGATGTACTAATTGCCAGGATGTTTGGAAGAAGAGTTAAGCCTATTGTTTTCTCAGGCTGAAAGGCTGCTGGAAATGTTTAAGAACCTGGGACACGATCCTTCTCCATCTCAGATCTGCTTTGGGTTTCACGAGGGGGAAACCTTAAGCCACAAGGATTGAGATCCCCAGTCATTGACTGGAGCCACCCTGAATATGGACATTGGATTATAACCTATGGACTATTTCTAAAAGGACTTTTGGCAACTACAAGCTCATCTCTACTTTGTATCTGAACCTCAAAAATTTAATTCAAGTCTATATGTCTATTAATCTTTTAACCAACACTCACTCTCTCTCTTTTCTTTTCTAATAAATTTTAGCTTGGTTAATAAGAATTGGCTATAGCATGTCTTTTAGGTAAAATCTAAGTTATAATTGAACCTGGTTATGTGGCTGATCCTTTGGGATCGGAAGAATCTTTTCTTTTATATGATGAAGTAAGATTTTCAGGAATCATCATCATATCTAACAGGTGTGTCTGGACGGAGGCCTGAGGCTGGGTACTTTAAGGGAACAGCGTGGTTTAAACTTCTGAGTAACCAGTGAGGTACTACAGAAGCTGTTTTGTGCTGGCTTGGTAAATCTAAGTATTGAAATAACCAGCAGCGTTTGGGATTTGTCTGCCCTGTTTTGTTTGCAATTCACTCTGATTGAGTGAGCTGAGCTGGCTCCCACGGGCAGCACCATCACACCTACAGCCAGGCTGCAGAGGTCCGGGGGATCTTAGGGGCCTTGGGGTGCACAGATATCTACGTCCGGTCTATAGGGATCCTGGGGGGTTCTTAGGGGTTTGTAAGGGGCACAGATACATTCATCCAGGCAAGAGGGGTCCTAGGGACCTTAGGGGGTTCATGCTGGGCACAGATACCTGCGTCTAGGCTGGAGGGGTTTTGGGGGTCTTAGGAGGGTTGTGTGGGCACAGATACCTATGTAGATGCTGGAGGGGTCCTGTCATGTCTTAGCGGATTCGTGGAGTCAGAGATACCTGCATCTAGGCTGGAGGGGTTCCGGGGGGATTAGGTGTGTTTGGGGGGGGGAACAGATACCTACATCCTGATGGTAGGTGGCCCTGGGTAGCTTAGGCGGTTTTTGTCGGTTACAGATACAAACATCCATGCTGTAGGGGTCTCGAGGGACTTTGTGGGGCTCTAGGGGTCACAGATACCTACCTACAGTCTGGAAGGTTCCTGTGGGTATTAAGGGGTGTGTGGGGCATACAGATGCCTACGTCTGGGCTTGTGGGTTCCCTGGGGGGCTTAGAGGTTTGTGGAGAGCACAGATACCATTATCCAGGCTAGATGGGTTCTGGTGGGATTAGGGGGTTGTGGGGGGCACAGATACCTATGTAAGCAGAAGCAGGATGAACTCTACCCTCACATCTGGTGGTGAATTATGGCAAGTGTGGAAAAGGATTTCAGGGTCTGATCATGTTTGCATAGACACACCCACCGTGCGTGACACGGCCAGGGCAGCCTGGGATGGTTACTTTGGCAGCTATGGTATCCCCAGTTTATTTGTTGTTGGGGTGTGAGATGTGGAGTGTTGTCACCCTGATTGTGTGGATGAGGAACTGTGAAACAACTTTGAGACAGGGATTCTCACCATCAGTTGAGTGGCACTCACTAGACAAGGGAGTGGGCTCCTTGGGTGAGCTAGAGTCACCAATTGCACTTTTTTTCTTTTAACAGTTGAGTAGCAGTGTTGATTTTTTATTCTCTTAAAAGTTGAATTTCTAGGTTCTTGAGCTGAAATCACTGAAAAGATGTGTTAGCTTGTGGGGGACTCTGAAACTGTATTGCAGAACACAGTAGTTGGCAGACAGGAGCAGTTTGTGGGAGTGGCCCACAGAGTGAGGTGAGTCTAGCAGTTTTGGGGGACAGCTGGAGCAGAACACAGGTCGGCTGGCAGAGCAGCTGGTGGACTGAGCTGAGCAGTTTGTGGGGAAGGCAAAAGCAGAATCCCATGGAGAGGCAGAGCAGTCAGCAGTGGACCACATAAGGTGCCCCTTTCTACTCAGGCTGGCAGGGGGAAAAACCCTGCAGATAGACTCTTTAACTCTGGGTTTGCGCAACTGTGGGTGATTTTGGGGTTGCTGGACTCTTGAAACGTTGGAGATATTGGACTTTGGAGCCTTGGGATGATTTGGGGATTGCTGGACTCATGAGCCCAGGGAAAAGGACACGGCCTAGTTGAGGTGTTTTCCCAATTTAATGCTATGTTGTTTATCTCACGTTATTAAACATTTTCTGCTACACCCAGACTCTCTGCTTGCGAGAGGGGAAGTATTGCCTCTTTAAGGCCACCTAGGAGTGCGTATGTAAAATTTTCCCATGTCACTGGGTGGGGGCTCGAGCTGGTTTGCATTACATTGTAGGCAAGGGACCCCTATGTATTGAACCCAGTCCTTGCTGCTATCAGTTCAGCCTGGCAGAAGGGTTCCACCTACGTCCAGGCTCAAGGGGTGCCTGGGGGGCTTAGGGAGTTCGTGGGGGGCACAGATATCTAGGTCCAGGCTGTAGGGGGTCGGGGGGGGGCTCAGGAGTTTGGTGGGGGGCACAGATACCTACGTCCAGGCTGCAGGGGTCCCAGAGGGACTTAGGGGGTGTCACGTAGTGTGGTGGAATCTGGCCCTGCACCCCTCTTCCTGGGACACACAGTGACTCAGCCAGCCAGTAAAACAGAAGGTTTTTTTGGCCAACAGGAACGAAGGATACAGCAGGGCTTTTGGGCACAACCAGGACCCCTCAATCGAGTCCTTCTGGGGGTTCAGGAAGCTTAGTTCCCAGTTTGGGATTCCCTGAATTCCAACAACCCAGCTCCAAACCAAAACTGAACTAACTCCCTCCAGCCAGCCCCTTCCTTTATTCAGCTTCCTGGGCAAAGGTGCTCACCCCTTCCCAGCTCCCTAGCTTAAGTTACAGGCTTAGGTCCTGTCCCTCACCTAAAGTCACCCGCTGCTCTCCCATCCCCCACACAGACAGTCCCCACTCCATCACAGTAATACCCAGAGCATTTCGCGCATGGAGCAACAGTAACTCTGTGTGGCCATGCAGGGTAATGCCCAGAGCATTTCCCCCGTGGAGCAAAAGTGACACCATGTGGCCACACAGGGTAATGCACAGAGCATTTCCTGCATGGAGCAACAGTGACACCGTGTGGCCACGCAGGGTAACGCATGGAGCATTTCCTGCATGGAGCAACAGTGACACCGTGTGGCCACGCAGGGTAATGCACAGAGCATTTTCTGCATGGAGCAACAGTGACAGCATGTGGTCACGCAGGGTAATGCACAGAGCATTTCCCCGCATAGAGCAACAGTGACACCGTGTGGCCACAGAGGGTAGTACACAGAGCATTTCCCCGCATGGAGCAACAGTGACACCATGTGGTCAGGCAGGGTAATGCACAGAGCATTTCCCCGCATGGAGCAACAGTGGCACTGTGTGGCCATACAGGGTAATGCACAGAGCAGTTCTTGCATGGAGCAACAGTGACACCATGTGGCCACACAGGGTAATACGCAGAGCATTTCCTGCATGGAGCAACAGTGACACCGTGTGGTCACGCAGGGTAATGCACAGAGCATTTCCCCGCATGGATAAAGAGTGACACCGTGTGGCCACACAGGGTAATGCACAGAGCATCGCACCTACGTGGAGGCTGTAGAGATCCCTCGAGGGCTTACGGGGGTTCGTAGGGTCGCAGATACCTACATCCAGTATGGGCGGGACCCTGGGAGAGTTAGGGGGGTTGTGAGGGGCATAGGTACTTGCGTCCAGGCTGTAGAGGTCCTGGTGGGGATTAAAGGCTTCCTGGAGGACAACAATATCTACGTCCAGGCTGAAGGGGTCCCTGGACGCTTAGGGGGTTGTGGTGAGCACAGTGATCCCTGGGGGTATAGGGACTTGGTGAGGGGCACAGATACCTATGTATGTCCTGGAGGGGTCCCTGGGGGGGCTTAGTGGTACTGTAGGAGACACAGATACCTACGTCCAGGCTATAGGCATTCTGGGGGGGGCTTAGGGCTTTGAGGGGGCACAGATACCTACATACAGTCTGGAGGGGTCCCGGGGGGCTTAGGTGGTTTGTGGGGAGGGGCACAGATATGTACATCCATGCTGGAGAGGTTCCGGAGAGGATTAGGGGTTTGTGGGGGGCAGAGATACCTACTTCCAGTCAATAGGTCTTCCAGGGGGAATTAGTGTGTTGGGGGGGCACAGATACCTAGGTGCAGGCTGGAGGGTCCCCGGGGGGGCGCCTACGCCGTTTGTGTTGGGCACAGATATCTGCATCCAGGCTGGAGTGGTCCCTGTGGGGGCTAAAGCGGTTTCTGGTGGGCACAGATAACTACCTCCAGGCTGGAGGGGTTTCTCGGCACTTAGGTGTTGTGGGGGGCACAGATACTTCCATCCAGGCTGGAGGGTCCCTGGGGGACTTAGCGGGTTCATGTGGGGCACAGATACCTAAGTCCAGGCTGGATGGGTCCAAGGGGGGGTTATGGGGTTCAGGGAGCACAGATTCTTATCTCTAGGCTATAGGGGTCCCTGGTGGGCTTAGGGGGTTTTGAGGGGCCCCAGATATCTAAGTCCATGCTGTAGGCGTCCCTACAGGTGCTTATGGGTTCGTGCGGTGCACAGATACTTATGTCCAGTCTGGAGGGTACAGGGGGGGTTGGGGTTTCATGAGGGGCACAGATACAAACCTCCAGGCTGTAGGAGTCCCAGGGAGGCTGTGGGGGTACAGATACCTACATCTAGTCTGGATGGGTCCTGGAGGTTATAGGGGGTTTGTGGGGGGCACAGATACGTAGGTACAGGCTGTCGGTGTCCCGAGGAGATTAGGCGGTTCCCTGGGGGCTCAGATACATCCAGGCTGGATGTTTCCCGAGGAGCTTAGGGGGTTTGTGGGGTGCTCAGACACCTGTGTCCAGGCTGTAGGGATCCCTGGGGGCTTAGGGGTTTCGTGGGGGTCACAGGTAGTTACCTCCAGGCTGAAGGGGAAAATTAGAGTGCTTAAGGGATCGGGGCTGACACAGATACCTACGTCCAGGGTCTAGAGGAGGCAGGAGAATTGAAGCGGCCATGGTGTGCTTTCAAGTAGGGATAATAATGATCCACTCTTACCTACCTCATGGTGGGTGGAGGATGGGGATCCATTGGAGAGTGTCACTAAGAGTAGTGCATTATATGAGGTGTCCCATCACGTTTACTCAGAGCAGATTATGACATAATAGATTAGCTGAAACAGTCTTTTTTATTTGTATTTTTTTATTTTGGAATTGTTAAGAGCAGCAATGACTTAGCTCAGACTGAAGCATCTTATCTAATTTTCAAGATCTAAGTGTCTCCTCCTTGTGTTTGATGACACAATTTAACACACTGTGACAAACAGGAGTTGCTTTTGTTTTGCAACAAAATCTTTTTGCAAAGAACTTCCATCTCACTTGTTATGATTCTGAGAAACAAACTGGTTTAGTCTGAATGGGATATTTGGACAGAAACGGTTGGAATGAAATTTTCCCACCATCTCAGTTCCTGAGCTCTATCCCTGCCTCTGGGGGGATTTGTTGTCTGTTAGAACAGGAGTCTGACTGGCGGCTTCTCTTTCTGGCTCTGCCACCGCCTTGCTGTGTAGGCCCTTGGGTAGCTCACCTCCCTTCTCTATACCTCAGGCTCCTCCCATTTGTCCAATGGGAACAGGGACAGTTCTCGAATTCTGGGCAGTTGTGAGCCTGAGTGAGAAAAGGGGTGTTGAAGCCCTCTGTGAAGAAGAAAGGGGAGTTTCACGGTGTTTTTGCACCAAGGAATTCTAAACCAAAACTGAACTAACTCCCTCGAGTCCTTCTGGGGGTTCAGGAAGCTTAGTTCCAGTTTAGGATTCTCTGAATTCCAACTACCCAGCTCCAAACCAAAACTGAACTAACTCCCTCCAGCCGACCCCTTCCTGTGTCCAGCTTCCCGGGCAAAGGTGCTCACTCTCTCAGCCCTGCCTAGCTCGAGTTACAGGCTTAGGTCCTGTCCCTCACCTGAAGTCACCCCCTGCTCTCCCATCCCCCACACAGACAGTCCCCACTCCATCACAGTAATGCCCAGAGCATTTCCCACATGGAACAACAGTGACACCATGTGGCCACGCAGGGTAATGCACAGAGCATTTCCTGCATGGAGCAACAGTGACACTGTGTGGCCACTCAGGGTAATGCCCAGAGCATTTCCTGCATGGAGCAAGAGTGACACTGTGTGGCCACTCAGGGTAATGCACAGAGCATCACACCTACGTAGAGGCTGTAGAGATCTCTGGGGGCTTAGGGGTCATGGGAGGTACAGATAGCTACGTCCAGGCTGGAGGCATTCTGGGGGGCTTAAGGGGGTTCGTAGGGTCACAGATACCTACGTCCAGGATGGTCGGGACTCTGGGGGAGTTAGGGGGGTTGTGGGGGGCATAGGTACTTGCGTCCAGGGTGTAGAGGTCCTGGTGGGGATTAAGGGCTTCCTGGAGGACACCAATATCTACGTCCGGGCTGGAGAGGTCCCTGGATGGCTTAGAGGTTGTGGTGAGCACAGTGATCCCTGGGGGTTTAGGAACTTGGTGAGGGGCACAGATACCTATGTTTGTCCTGGAGGGGTCCCTGGGGGGGCTTAGTGGTATTGTAGGGGACACAGATACCTACGTCCAGGCTATAGGCATTCTGGGGGGGCTTAGGGCTTTGGGGGGGCACAGATACCTACATCCAGGATGGAGGGGTCCCGGGGGGCTTAGGGGGGTTGTGGGGGGCACAGCTATGTACGTCCAGGCTGGAGAGGTTCCAGGGAGTATAAGGAATTTTTGTGGACAGCAGAGATACCTATCTCCAGGATCTAGGGGTCCCTGGGGGGCTTAGGGTTTTTTTGGGAGGCACAGATAACTATGTCCAGGTTGGAGTGGTTCCTGGGGGGTTTAGGGGGTTCCTGGGGGGCACAGATACCTAGGTCCATGCTGTAGGGGTCCCCGGGTGTATTAGGGGTTTTCTGAGGGGTACAGATACATACAGGCTGTAGGGGTCCCTGGGAGGCTTAGGGGGTTTGTGGGGGGCAGCGATACCTAAGTCCAGGCAATAGGGCTTCCAGGGGGAATTAGTGTGATGTGGGGCACAGATACCTAGATCCAGGCTGGAGGGTTCCCGATGGGGGGGGGCGCTTAGGCAGTTTGTGTTCGGCAAAGATACCTACCTCCAGGCTGGAGGGGTGTCTCGGCACTTAGGGATTGTGGTGGGGCACAGATACCTCCATCCAGGCTGGAGGGTCCCTGGGGAGCTTAGCGGGTTCGTAGGGGGCACAGATATCTAAATCCAGGCTGGAGGGTTCCAGGGGGGGCTTATGGGGTTCAGGGGCCACAGATACTTATCTCTAGGCTGTAGTGGTCCCTGGTGGGCTTAGTGGGTTTTGGGGGGCCCCAGATACCTAAGTCCATGCTGTATGCATCCCTACAGGTGCTTATGGGTTCATGGGGTGCACAGATACTTATGTCCAGGCTGGAGGGGGCAGGGGGGGTTGGGGTTTCATGGGGGGCACAGATACGAACCTCCAGGCTGTAGGAGTCCCAGGGGGGCTGTGGGGGTACAGATACCTACATCTAGCCTGGAGGGGTCCTGGGGGGTATAGAGGGTTTGTAGGGGGCACAGATACCTAGGTACAGGCTGTCGGTGTCCCGAAGAGATGAGGCGGTTCACTGGGGGCTCAGATACATCCAGGCTGGATGTGTCCCGAGGAGCTTAGGGGGTTTGTGCGGTGCTCAGACACCTGTGTCCAGGCTGTAGGGATCCCTGGGGGCTTAGGGGGTCCGTGGGGGTCACAGGTAGTTACGTCCAGGCTGAAGGGGTAATGGGAGTGCTTAAGGGATCGGGGTGGACACAGATACCTACGTCCAGGGTCTAGGGGTCCCGAGGGGATTGGGGTTTGAGGGGGGAACAGATACCTACGTCATAGCTGGAGGTGTCTTGGGTGGTTTAGGAGGTTAGTTGGAGTCACAGATACCTAAGTCCAGGCTGTAGGGGTTCCTGGGGCATTCAGGGATTTCTGGGGGTCACAGATACCTACGTGCAGACTGGAGGGGTCCTGGAGCGCTTAGGAGATTTATGGGGGGCACAGATACCAACATACTGGCTGTAAAGTTCCCTGGGGGGCTTTGTGGGTTCGGGGGGCACAGATACCAATGTCCTGGCTGTAGATGTTCCTGGGGTACATAGAGGGGCTGTGGTCGCACATAACCCTACATCCAGGCTGTCGGGGTCCCGGGGGCCCCTGGCCAAATTGGGTCCCCCTGGAAAAGTCTCCCTCACGGTGGCCCCAGGGCTGGAGGAGCTCCCACTCCCTGATATGGCGCAGAGGCTGCAGCAGGGGCACAGAGCTTCTCTGGTGTCAGGGCCACAGCGGGGCAGGGGTAAAGGAGTGAGACCAGAGAAGCTCTGTGCCCCTGCTGCAGCCCCCAGGTAATAGAAGGGAGTGGGAGCTCTTCCAGCCCTGAGGCCACCGTGGAGGAACATCTACAGCCAGGACATTGGTATCTGTCATACATTAGAAGCAAGAGGAAGACTAAGGACAGGGTAGGCCCACTGCTCAGTGGGGAGGGGGAAACAGTAACGGGAGACTTGGAAATGGCAGAGATGCTTAATGACTTCTTTGTTTCAGTCTTCACTGAGAAGTCTGAAGGAATGTCTAGTATAGTGAATGCTTACGGGAAGAGGGTAGGTTTAGAAGAGAAAATAAGGAAAGAGAAAGTAAAAAATCACTTAGAAAAGTTAGATGCCTGCAAGTCATCAGGGCCTGATGAAATGCATCCTAGAATACTCAAGGAGTTAATAGAAGAGGTATCTGAGCCTCTAGCTATTATCTTTGGGAAATCATGGGAGACGGGGGAGATTCCAGAAGACTGGAAGGGGGCAAATATAGTGCCCATCTATAAAAAGGGAAATAAAAACAACCCAGGAAACTACAGACCAGTTAGTTTAACTTCTGTGCCAGGGAAGATAATGGAGCAGGTAATCAAAGAAATCATCTCCAAACACTTGGAAGGTGGTAAGGTGATAGGGAATAGCCAGCATGGATTTGTAAAGAACAAATCGTGTCAAACTAATCTGATAGCGTTCTTTGATAGGATAACGAGCCTTGTGGATAAGGGAGAAGCGGTGGATGTGATATACCTAGACTTTAGTAAGGCATTTGATACGGTCTCGCATGATATTCTTATAGATAAACTAGGAAAGTACAATTTAGATGGGGCTACTATAAGGTGGGTGCATAACTGGCTGGATAACCGTACTCAGAGAGTAGTTGTTAATGGCTCCCAATCCTGCTGGAAAGGTATAACAAGTGGGGTTCCGCAGGGGTCTGTTTTGGGACCGGATCTGTTCAATATCTTCATCAACGATTTAGATGTTGGCATAGAAAGTACGCTTATTAAGTTTGCGGATGATACCAAACTGGGAGGGATTGCAACTGCTTTGGAGGACAGGGTCAAAATTCAAAATGATCTGGACAAATTGGAGAAATGGTCTGAGGTAAACAGGATGAAGTTCAATAAAGATAAATGCAAAGTGCTCCACTTAGGAGGGAACAATCAGTTTCACACATACAGAATGGGAAGAGACTGTCTAGGAAGGAGTATGGCAGAAAGAGATCTAGGGGTCGTAGTAGACCACAAGCTTAATATGAGTCAACAGTGTGATACTGTTGCAAAAAAAGCAAACGTGATTCTGGGATGCATTAACAGGTGTGTTGTAAACAAGACACGAGAAGTCATTCTTCCGCTTTACTCTGCGCTGGTTAGGCCTCAACTGGAGTATTGTGTCCAGTTCTGGGCACCACATTTCAAGAAAGATGTGGAGAAATTGGAGAGGGTCCAGAGAAGAGCAACAAGAATGATTAAAGGTCTTGAGAACATGACCTATGAAGGAAGGCTGAAGGAATTGGGTTTGTTTAGTTTGGAAAAGAGAAGACTGAGAGGGGACATGATAGCAGTTTTCAGGTATCTAAAAAGGTGTCATCAGGAGGAGGGAGAAAACTTGTTCACCTTAGCCTCCAATGATAGAACAAGAAGCAATGGGCTTAAACTGCAGCAAGGGAGATTTAGGTTGGACATTAGGAAAAAGTTCCTAACTGTCAGGGTAGTTAAACACTGGAATAGATTGCCTAGGGAAGTTGTGGAATCTCCATCTGTGGAGATATTTAAGAGTAGGTTAGATAAATGTCTATTAGGGATGGTCTAGACAGTATTTGGTCCTGCCATGAGGGCAGGGGACTGGACTCGATGACCTCTCGAGGTCCCTTCCAGTCCTAGAGTCTATGAGTCTATGAGTAATCTGTGCCCCCCATAAACCACCTAATCCCCACGGGAACCCCTACAGCCAGGATGTTGGTATCTGTCCCCCTATAAATCTCCTAAGCCCTCTGGAACCCTTCCAGTCTGAACGTAGGTATCTGTGACCCCCAGAAATCCCCGAATACCCCAGGAACCCCTACAGCCTGGACTTAGGTATCTGTGACTCCAACGAACCTCCTAAACCACCCAGGACCCCTTCAGCTAGGACGTAGGCATCTGTTCCCCCCTCAACCCCCAATCCCCTCGGGACCCCTAGACCCTGGACGTAGGTATCTGTGTCCACCCCGATTCCCTAAGCACCCCCATTACCCCTTTAGCCTGGACGTAGGTATCTGTATTCCCACAAACCCCCTAAACGTCCCAGCGATCCCTTCAGCCTGGAAGTCCCTATCCGTGACACCCACGAACCTCTAACCTCCCAGGGATCCCTTACAGCCTGGACACAGGTGTCTGAGCACCCCACAAACCCCCTAAGCTCCTCGGGACACATCCAGCCTGGATGTATCTGAGCCCCCAGGGAACCGCCTAATCTCCTCGGGACACCGACAGCCTGTACCTAGGTATCTGTGCCCCCTACAAACCCCCTATAACCCCCAGGACCCATCCAGACTAGATGTAGGTATCTGTACCCCCACAGCCTCCCTGGGACTCCTACAGCCTGGAGGTTTGTATCTGTGCCCCTCTTGAAACCCCAACCCCCCCTGTCCCCTCCAGACTGGACATAAGTATCTGTGCACCCCACGAACCCATAAGCACCTGTAGGGACGCCTACAGCATGGACTTAGGTATCTGGGGCCCCCCAAAACCCCCTAAGCCCACCAGGGACCTCTATAGCCTAGAGATAAGCATCTGTGCTCCCTGAACCCCATAAGCCCCCCCTGGACCCATCCAGCCTGGACTTAGGTATCTGTGCCCCACATGAACCCGCTAAGCCCCCCAGGGACCCTCCAGCCTGGATGGAAGTATCTGTGCCCCCCACAACCCCTAAGTGCCGAGAAACCCCTCCAGCCTAGAGGTAGTTATCTGTGCCCACCAGAAATCGCTTTATCCCCCCCAGGGACCATTCCAGCCTGGATGTACATATCTGTGCCCCTCCCCACAAACCACCTAAGCCCCCCGGGACCCCTCCAGCCTGGATGTAGGTATCTGTGCCCCCCCAAACCCCTAAGCCCCCCCAGAATGCCTATAGCCTGGACGTAGGTATCTGTGTCTCCTACAGTACCACTAAGCCCCGCCTCCAGGGACCCCTCCAGGACATACATACGTATCTGTGCCCCTCATCAAGTCCCTATACCCCCAGGGATCACTGTGCTCACCACAACCCCCTAAGCGTCCAGGGACCCCTTCAGCCTGGACGTAGATATTGTTGTCCTCCAGGAAGCCTTTAATCCCCACCAGGACCTCTACAGCCTGGACGCAAGTACCTATGCCCCTCACAACCCCCCTAACTCTCCCAGGGTCCCGCCCATACTGGATGTAGATATCTGTGACCCTACGAACCCCCGTAAGCCCTCGAGGGATCTCTACAGCCTCCACGTAGGTGCGATGCTCTGTGTGGCCACATGGTGCCACTGTTGCTCCATGCAGGAAATGCTTTGTGCATTACCCTGCGTCACCACATGGTGTCACTGTTGCTCCATGCAGGAAATGCTCTGTGCATTACCCTGTGTGGCCACATGGTGTCACTGTTGCTCCATGCAGGAAATGCTCTGTGCATTACCCTGCCTGACCACATGGTGTCACTGTTGCTCCATGCAGGAAATGCTCTGTGTATTACCCTGCGTGACCACGTGGTGTCACTGTTGATCCATGCAGGAAATGCTCTGTGCATTACCCTGTGTGGCCACATGGTGTCACTGTTGCTCCATGCAGGAAATGCTCTGTGCATTACCCTGCATGACCACATGGTGTCACTGTTGCTGCATGCAGCAAACGCTCTGTGTATTACCCTGCGTGACCACATGGTGTCACTGTTGCTCCATGCAGGAAATGCTCTGTGCATTACCCTGCGTCGCCACACGGTGTCACTCTTGCTCCATGCAGGAAATGCTCTGTGCATTACCCTGTGTGGCCACACGGTGTCACTGTTGCTCCATGCAGGAGATGCTCTGTGCATTACCCTGCATGGCCACACAGTGTTACTGTTACTCCATGCGCGAAATGCTCTGGGCATTACTGTGATGGAGTCGGGACTGTCTGTGTGGGGGATGGGAGAGCAGGGGGTGACTTTAGGTGAGGGACAGGACCTAAGCCTGTAACTCGAGCTAGGCAGGGCTGAGAGAGTGAGCACCTTTGCCCGGGAAGCTGGACACAGGAAGGGGTCGGCTGGAGGGAGTTAGTTCAGGTTTTTTTTGGAGCTGGGTAGTTGGAATTCAGAGAATCCCAAACTGGGAACTAAGCTTCCTGAATCCCCAGAAGGACTCGACTGACGGGTCCTGTTTGTGTCCCAAAGCCCTGCTGTATCCTTCGTTCCTGTTGGCCAAAACAACCCTCTGTTTTACTGGCTGGCTGAGTCACTGTGTGTCCCTGGAAGAGGGTTGCAGGGCCAGATTCCACCACACTCCATGACACCCCCTAAGCCCCTCTGGGACCCCTGCAGCTGGGACATAGGTATCTGTGCCCCCCACCAAACCCCTGAGCCCCCCAGGGACCCCTACAGCCTGGGCCTAGATCTCTGTGCCCCCCAGGAACCTCCTCAAATCCCCAGTGACCCCTTCAGCCTGGACATAGGTGGAACCCGTCTGCCAGGCTGAATTGATAGCAGCAAGGACTGGGTTCAATACATAGGGGTCCCTTCCCTATTACGTAATGCAAACCAGATCGAGCCCTCACCCAGTGACATGGGAAAATTTTACATACACACCCCTAGGTGCCTCAAAGAGGCAATACTTCCCCTCTCGCAATCATAGAATCTGGGTATAGCAGAAAATGTTTAATAACGTGAGATAAACAACATAGCATTAAATTTGGAAAACACCTCAACTAGGCCGTGTCCTTTTCCCTGGGCTCTAGAATCTAGCAATCCCCAAATCACCCCAAGACTCCAAAGTACAATACCTCAAATATTTCAAGACTCCAGCAACCCCATAATCACCCACATTCCCGCAGCCCCAGAGTTCAAGAGTCTATCTGCCGGGTTTTCCCCCCTGCCAGCCTGGGTAGAAAGGGGCACCTTACGTGGTCCACTGCTGTCTGCCCTGCCTCTCCGTGGGATTCTGCTTCAACCTTTCCCACAAACTGCTCAGCTCAGTCCACCAGCTGCTCTGCTCCACCAGCCAACCTGTGATCACCTCTAGCTGTCTCCAAAAACTGCTTCGCTTACTTCAGTCCGTGAGCCATTCCAAGTGTACCACAAACTGCTCTTCTCCATCAGCTGCTCTGCAATATAGTTTCAAACTCCCCCATTATTTAACATAGCACTTAAATGACTTTAGCTCAAGAACCTGGATCTTCAGTTATTAAGAAATTCAACAACCACATCTACTATTCAACTGTTAAAAGAGAAGAAGATGTAATTGGTGTTACTGACTCATCCAAGGAGCCCTCTCCCTTGTCTAGTGAGTGCCACTCAACTGATGGTGAGAATCCCTGTCTCAAAGCTGTTTCACAGTTCCTCATCCACACAATCAGGGTGTCAACACTCCACATCTCACACCCCAACAACAAATAAACTGGGGATACCATAGCTGCCAAAGTAACCATCCCAGGCTGCCGTGGCCGTGTCACGCACGGTGAGTGTGTCTATGCAAACATGATCAGACAATGAAATCCTTTTCCACACTCGCCATAATTCACCACCAGATGTGAGGGTAGAGTTCATCCTGCTTCTGCTTACATAGGTATCTGTGCCCCCCACAACCCCCTAATCCCACCAGAACCCATCAAGCCTGGATAATGGTATCTGTGCTCTCCACAAACCTCTAAGCCCCCCAGGGAACCCACAAGCCCAGATGTAGGCATCTGTATGCCCCACACACCCCTTAATACCCACAGGAACCTTCCAGACTGTAGGTAGGTATCTGTGACCCCTAGAGCCCCACAAAGTCCCTCCGGACCCCTACAGCATGGATGTTTGTATCTGTGACCGACAAAAACCGCCTAAGCTACCCAGGGCCACCTACCATCAGGATGTAGGTATCTGTTCCCCCCCCCAAACACACCTAATCCCCCCGGAACCCCTCCAGCCTAGATGTAGGTATCTCTGAACCCACAAATTCGCTAAGACATGACAGGACCTCTCCAGCATCGACATAGGTATCTGTGCCCACACAACCCTCCTAAGACCCCCAAAACCCCTCCAGCCTAGACGCAGGTATCTGTGCCCAGCATGAACCCCCTAAGGTCCCGAGGACCCATCTTGCATGGATGAATGTATCTGTGCCCCTTACAAACCCCTAAGCCCCCCCCAGGATCCCTATAGACCGGACGTAGATATCTCTGCACCCTCACGAACCCACTGATCCTCCCAGCGACCCCTACAGCATGGAAGTAGGTATCTGTACCCCAAAATTCCCCAAAGCAACCCCAGGACCCCTACAGCCTCGATATAGGTATCTGTGCCCCCGCACAACTCCCTAATACCCCCAGAACTCCTCCAGCCTGGACGTAGATATTTGTGACTTCCAGGAACCCCCAAAGCCCTCCCCAGGACTTCTCCAGTCCCTACATAGGTATCTCTGCCCCCCACCAGCCTTCTACGACCCATAGGGCCCCCACCAGCCTGGTTATAGCTATGTGTACGCCACACAAACCCCCTAAGCTCCCCAGGGCCCCCTCCAACTGGTACGTAGGTATCTGCGCAACCACAAACCCTTAAGTCCCCCAGGGACCCCTCCAGACCATACGTAGGTTTCTGTGACCCTTAACAAATCCTTAAACCCCCAGGGACCACTACAGCATGGACGTATGTATCTATGCTCACCACAACCCCGTAAGCCATCCAGGGACCTCTCCAGCCCTGACATAGATATTTGTGCCCCTCATGAAGCCCCTAATGCCCACCAGAATGTCTCCAGCCTGGACGTAGCTATCTGTGCCCCCCACGACCCCTAAGTCCCCAAGGGATCTCTACAGCCTCTACATAGGCGTGATGCTCTGTGCATTACCCTGCGTGGCCACATGTTGTCACTGTTCCTCTATGAGAGAAATACTCTGTGCATTACCCTGCGTGGCCACATGGAATCACTGTTGCTCCATCCAGGAAATGCTCTGTGCATTTCCCGGCATGGCCACATGGTGTCACTGTTGCTCCATGCAGGAAATGTTCTGTCCATTACCTGGTGTGGTCACAAGGTGTCAATGTTGCTCCATGCAGGAAATGCTCTGTGCATTACCCTGTATGGCCACACGGTGTCACTCTTGCTCCATGCAGGAAATGCTCTGTGCATTACCCTGTATGGCCACACGGTGTCACTCTTGCTCCATGCAGGAAATGTTCTGTGCATTACCCTGTGTGGCCACACGGTGTCACTCTTGCTCCATGCAGGAAATGCTCTGTGCATTACCCTGTGTGGCCACATGGTGTCACTGTTGCTCCACGGGGGAAATGCTCTGGGCATTACTGTGATGGAGTGGGGACTGTCTGTGTGGGGGATGGGAGAGCAGCGGGTGACTATAGGTGAGGGACAGGACCTAAGCCTGTAACTTAAGCTAGGCAGCGGGGAGGGGGTCAGCACCTTTGACCAGGAAGGTGAATAAAGGAAGGGGCTGGCTGGAGGGAGTTAGTTCAGTTTTGGTTTGGAGCTGGGTTGTTGGAATTCAGGGAATCCAAACTGGGAACTAAGCTTCCTGAACCCCCAGAAGGACTCGATTGAGGGGTCCTGGTTGTGCCCAAAAGCCCTGCTGTATCCCTCGTTCCTGTTGGCCAAAACAACCTTCTGTTTTACTGGCTGGCTGAGTCACTGTGTGTCCCAGGAAGAGGGCTGCAGGGCCAGATTCCACCACACTACGTTACACCCCCTAAGTCCCTTTGGGACCCCTGCAGCCTGGACGTCTGTATCTATGCTCACCACAACCCCCTAAGCCATCCAGGGACCTCTCCAGCCCTGACATAGATATTTGTGCCCCTCATGAAGCCCCTAATGCCCACCAGAATGTCTCCAGCCAGGACGTAGCTATCTGTGCACCCTACGACTCCTAAGCCCCCCAGGGATCTCTACAGCCTCTACATAGGCGTGATGCTCTGTGCATTACCCTGCATGGCCACATGTTGTCACTGTTCCTCTATGAGAGAAATGCTCTGTGTATTACCCTGCGTGGCCACATGGAATCACTGTTGCTCCATCCAGGAAATGCTCTGTGCATTTCCCTGCATGGCCACATGGTGTCACTGTTGCTCCATGCAGGAAATGCTCTGTCCATTACCTGGTGTGGTCACAAGGCGTCAATGTTGCTCCATGCGGGAAATGCTCTGTGCGTTACTCTGCCTGGCCACACGGTGTCACAGTTGCTCCATATGGGAAATGCTCTGTGCATTACTCAGTGTGGCCACACGGTGTCACTGTGGCTCCATGCGGGAAATGCTCTGGGCATTACTGTGATGGAGTAGGGACTGTCTGTGTGGGGGATGGGAGAGCAGGGGGTGACTTTAGGACCGGACACGTGCTCAGCCTGTAACCTGAGCTAGGCGGGGGGAGGGGTCAGCACCTTTGCCCGGGAAGCTGGACACAAGAAATGGCCAGCTGGAGGGAGTTGGGTTAGTTCAGTTTCGGTTTTGGTCTGGGTGGTTGGAATTCAGGGATTCCCAAACTGGGAACTAAGTTTCCTGAACCCCTAGAAGGACTTGATTGTGGGGTCCTGCTTGTGCCTCCAAGCTCTGCTGTATCCTTCGCTCCTGTTGTCCAATAAACCTTCTGTTTTACTGGCTGGCTGAGAGTCACTGTGAGTCCCAGGAAGAGGGGTGCAGGACCGGACTCCCCCACACTCCGTGACAGACCCTAAGCCCCTCCGAGACCCCTGCAGCCTGGACGTAGGTATCTGTGCCTCCCACCAAACACCTAAGACACTCAGAGATCCCTCCAGCCTGAACTTAGGTATCTGTGCCCCCCACAAACCCCCTAAGCCCCCGAGGGACCTATACAGCCAGAACATTGGTATCTGTACCCCATATAGACTCCACAAGCCCCTTGCGACACTCCAGTGTGCACGTAGGTATATGTGCCCCTCAGAAACCCTCTAAGCCCCCAGGAACCCCTACAGCCTGGACATAGGTATTTGCACTCCCACAACCCCCCTAACCCCCCCCTCCCGGGACATGTACAATCTGGACGTAGATATCTGTGCCCCTCACGAAACCTCTAACCCCCCCTGGGAACGATACAGCCAGGACATACGTATCTGTGCCCACTCGAACCCCTAAAACCCACTGGTACCCCTACAGCCTGGACATCATTGGTGTCTTTGGCCCCCACAAATCCCCTAAGACTCCCAGGATGCCTCCAGCCTGGACGTAGGTATCTTTGCCCCCCACTAAGCCCCTAAGCCCCCCTGGTAACTCTACAGCCTGGATGTAGGAATATGTGCCCCCCACGAACCCTCTAAGCCCCCATGGGACCCCTAGAGCATGGAGATTGGTATCTGTGTCCCCCCCAAACTCTCTAAGCCCCCCAGGGACCGCTATGGCCTGGACATAGGTATCTGTGCACCCCAAGACCCCTAAGATCCCCCGGACCTCTGCAGCCTGGCTGTAGGTGTGACGGTGCTGCCCGTGGGAGCCAGCTCAGCTCACTCAATCAGAGTGAATTGCAAACAAAACAGGGCAGGCAAATCCCAAACGCTGCTGGCTATTTCAATACTTAGATTTACCAAGCCAGCACAAAACAGCTTCTGTAGTACCTCACTGGTTACTTAGAAGTTTAAACCACGCAGTTCCCTTAAAGTACCCAGCCTCAGGCCTCCGTCCAGACACACCTGTTAGATATGATGATGATTCCTGAAAATCTTACTTCATCATATAAAAGAAAAGATTCGTCCGATCCCAAAGGATCAGCCACATAACCAGGTTCAATAATAACTTAGATTTTACCTAAAATACATGCTATAGCCAATTCTTATTAACTAAGCTAAAATTTATTAGAAAAGAAAAGAGAGAGAGTGAGTGTTGGTTAAAAGATTAATAGACATATAGACTTGAATTCAATTTTTGAGGTTCAGATACAAAGTAGAGATGAGCTTGTAGTTGCCAAAAGTCCTTTTAGAAATAGTCCATAGGTTATAATCCAATGTCCATATTCAGGGTGGCTTCAGTCAATGACTGGGGATCTCAATCCTTGTGGCTTAAGGTTTCCCCCTCTTGAAACCCAAAGCAGATCTGAGATGAAGAAGGATCGTGTCCCAGGTTCTTAAACATTTCCAGCAGCCTTTCAGCCTGAGAAAACAATAGGCTTAACTCTTCTTCCAAACATCCTGGCAATTACTACATCCATCAAACAGTTCAGATACAGATTACCACAACCTTCAAAGAGACACAGACAATAATACTATTTCACTCAAGTATCATCATAAATGTTAATATTCTTTTTTTGCTCTTTGAATTAAAACTATAGCAATAGACAAGACTTGTTTGCTGACATCACAAGACCTGAGCAAACACCTCCCCTTCTACCTCTAACACTGCAGACTTGCATTTCAAAGCTCTGTTCATTTACATATCTTGTTAACCAGTTTTTAAGGTTCACCCACGGGTCAGGTCAGTCGGTGAGGTGAGTTAATTAACTCTTTCTGGCCCTGTCACCTTTCAATGAGATATTAGATTATACTTATAATGTCACAGTCTCGGTGAGTTGACTGCTGCAGCTCCCCGTAGACTCTGCCTGCGCCTCTCACCGAGCTGGAGTACAACAGGCGAGGGGAGAGCACTCAATGTATTGCATCTACACTAGACGCGATATATCAACCCCCGCTGGATCGATCGCTGCCCACCGATTCGGCAGGTGGTATAGACATACCCCGAGTATCTGGTGATCAGAACTGGACCCCCGAGGGGGACACATTGAAGGAACTCAGGGGTTAAGGTGCCTCTATTGTCAACTGTCAGGACTGCTGTGGCTCAGAGGAGGGTGCTTGACTGCCTGGCAGGCTTAGGCGCCTCAAGCCTTGGAGGTGGGAGAAGTGAAGCGGCCACGGCGTGCTCGGGGTGCTCGTGCTCAGAGCAGGGGTGAGCTCGGGCGACGGGGGTGCCGCAGGGCAGAGCAGGAGAGTTGCCACAAGAGGGGAGCCTCAGGGTGGAGGGGGGAGCTGCCACGGGTGGGGCGCCTCAGGGCAGGGGTGCGGGGGGGGAAGGGTGCAAGGTGGAAGTTTCGCCTAGGGCATGAAACTTCCTTGCACCGGCCCTGCCCCACACCCTGCCTGCAGCCAGCCCTGCACCCCCTGCCCTGCCCTGCCAGCAGTCAGCCTCTGTCTCCAGGCAGCCCTGCACCTTCTGCTTTGCCTGCACCAGCCGCATCCTCCCTGCCCTGTCTCCAGCCAACCCCTGATGCACCCCCGTGCCTGAAGCCAGCCAGCCACGCAGCCCTTGCCCTGCCTGAAGCCAAACCCTACCTCCAGCCAACCCCACATCCACTGGTGCCCTGCACTTCCCAGGGCAGTAACCCTGCACATCTGCTTCAATGAGGGGGGCAGGGAGCAGCTGGGACCCACACATGTGCACACCCTAGGGTGACCAGACAGCAAGTGTGAAAAATCGGGACGGCGTGGGGGGTAAATGGATCCTACATAAGACCCCAAAATTCGGACTGTCCCTATAAAATTGGGACATCTGGTCACCACAGCACACCCCCAGGACTCCTGAGTTCCATTGCTGGGTTTCCTATTGGTTCCTCTGCTGGTTGTTTTCCTTTTTCTGGGGACTTTGGGCAAGTTGCTCCCCACTCTCGGGCTCTGTCCCCAGCAGTCAAATGGGGATTTCATACCTTCCCGCTATTGGAAAGTGCTGGGAGAATCCCCCAGCAAAAGCTGCTCTGACAGTGCTAAGCAGCATCTGACCATTGAAGGTCGGAGCTCACTGCCCAGGAGGAGTGCTTGGTTCTGGGGTTTCACTTCAGCCCAGTGTAGAGAGAGAGCCCTAACCATGGAGTTTGGCTCAAGAAGACCAAGTCTCCAATTTGTTAAGGGTGTTTTGAATTTCAATCCTGTGCTCCAGTGCTTGGTGTCAGTTGTAAACTTTAGGGGCATACTCTCCACTCCATTTTCCAAATCATTCATGAAAATATAGAATAGTACCTGACACCGGACTGATCCCTGCCAGACCCACTAGGTTCACTCTCCCCGTTGGGCAGCTAAACATTGAGAAGGGCTCCTGGAGTCTTGGCTTTCAACCAGCTCTGCACCCACATTACACTGATTGCAGCTGGACTACATTTCCCTTGTTTGCTTCTGAGAATGTCCTATGGGACTGTGTCAAAAGCCTTAGTAACACCAAGCTAGATCCCATCTATTGTTTACTCACCTCTACCAGGCCCAGAACCCTGCCAAAGAAGGAAAGAGGATTGGTTTGGAATGATTTGTTCTTGACAATTCCACGCTCACTAGTCATAAGAACCAAATCATCCTGTAGGTGCTGCTGACAAACTGAGTGTTTAAGAATGTATTGCAGGATCTCTCCAGCTATGGCAGTCAGGCTAGCTAGTCTGTAAGTCCCAGAGGTCTTTTTGTTCCCCTTTGAAAGATAGGTCCTGTCTTGTTCATGGATGGGAAGATGTTCTTTTTCAGGGGTCTCAGATGAGAACTGGGGCACAACACCTGGTTTGTTAAGGCCACAAAAACGGAGGCAGGAACCTCTTCTCTGCTGCTGGCAAAGAACCACAGGTACCTAAAAGATAGGGACTCACATCTTTGAATGGGCTTTAAAAAGGCAGTGGTTAATAAGTTTGGTCCCGACCATTTCTTGTTTCCACAGACTAGACATTTTAGCAAACTTTAGAATTCCTTGGTGCTAAACACTGTGAAACTCCCCTTTCTCCTTCACAGAGGGCTTTAATACCCCTTATCTCACTTGGGCTCTAAACTGCCCATAGTTCGAGAACTGTTCCTGTTCCGATTGGACAGATGGGAGAAGGGAAGTGACCTACCCAAGGCCTACACAACAAGGCGATGGCAGAGCCAGAAAGAGAAGCAACCAGTTCTGACTCCTGTTCTAACAGATGAAAACACCCCAGAGCCCAGGAATCGAGATGGTGGGAAAATTTCATTCAAACCGTTTCTGTCCGAAAATCCCATTTAGACTAAACCAGTTTGTTTCTCAAAATCATAACAAGTGGGATGAAAGATCTTTGCAAAAATATTTTGTTGCAAAACAAAAGCATCTCCTCTTTGTCAGAGTGTGTTAAATTGTCTCCTCGCACACAAAGAGGAGACACTTACATCTCAACCATTAGATAAGATGCTTCAATCTGAGCTAAGTCGTTGCTACTATTAACAATTTCAAAATAAAAAAATACAAATAAAATAGACTATTTCAGCTAATCTATTATGTCATAATCTGGGAAACTTCATATTATGCACTACTTCTAGTAACACTCCCAAATGGATCCGCATCCTTCACCCACCATGAGGTAGGTAAGAGCGGATCATTATTATCCCTACTTGAAAGAGGGAGAAGCTCAGGCTGAGAAAGGAGAATTGACTTGTCTTAGGTCACACAGCCCGTCAGAGGCAGTGTTGGGAATAGGACCGAAGAGCCCTGATTTTCAAAAAAACCATCGGATCTTGAATTTCAGACATTGAATGACCTGAATACTGTGCTCTCAGATGAGCTCCAGACCAACAACAGTGACAGTAATTATTCAGCAAGTATTTGAGGAGAACTGCAATGTTAGAGGGAATCATCAACTGCTCAGAGACAATTAATGCAGAGAAGCAGCAAAATTAATCAAAGATAGAACTGGTTCTGACTTATTTATTTGATCTTAAAGGAGAACAACAAGGACCTGAGTCTCCTCCCTGTCAATATCCCCCTGCTCAACCAATCAGGGTAGAGACGGAGGACGGGAGGCTGAGGGTTCTCACCAGAGAGCCCAAAGGATGGCCCAGGTCACCGGTGGGGATCACTGCCCGAGCACTATTTCAGTCCCACATTTTTGGGTGGACCTTCCATAGTGGGAGCTGCAGAGGACTTCCCTGCAACACACACACACACACCTCCGTCCTGTTGTTGGGAAGGGAACAGGAGAAAGGACAAAAGAAGCAAGAGAAGAAGAGGAGGGAGGGATGGAGGAAGAGGTGAAACAAAAAGGACAAACCCTAATGTCCCCAGCGATTCTAAGGGACAAAATCCCAGGTGCGCAATAAAATTCTGCCTCCTTAAGCTCGTGTTTTCCATGCCTAGAATTCACTTGTCACCAGATAGATCAGACTGAACAGGTTTCAAACCTCCAGGAGGCTCTTACCTTCTAAACAGGGACGGCTGTTTTCTAGTAAAATCACTACAAGGGAAGGAGGAAACTCGAAAGAGGTTCCTCCTGGCGCTCATGTCCATGACCCCAAATAATCTCTCAGTCCTCAAAGAGAGACCTGGAGAAGGAAACGTGCTGAAGCAAAGCCACAGAGGTCTCTGAGGTTTCCCTGGCCCCTCGCCCCTGTCCTGCCTGGCTGATGTCAGCATCTCTCTGTGAGGTCACCACCTCCCCACCACCTTTGACCAATAGTCTGAGGTCCTGCAAAAGGCCTTTGTGATGTCACTGCCACACCCCTCCCTTGCTGGGCTAATGTCCTGCCCCTGGCCAGGCACTTTGGAGGTTTGAGCTACTCCCTGTGGATCACCCCACTCAAGGAGCGTTCGTTCTAGGCAGCAAGCCGGCTAGACAGGAAAACATCAGATGCTGCTCCCAATGCTACACTCAGTTTTTCAGAAATTAGTCGACTTCATGGTCAGAAGACACCATTAGAGCATCTAACCTGCATATCACAGGCCTCCTGTATGACATAACAGCTACTTTGGGGGCAAACACATTCCAGAAAGGCATCTAGTCTTCATTAAATGACATCAGGAGATGGTGAATCCACCACTTTCCTTGGTAGCTTGCTCCTGTGGTGAATCATCCTCGCTGTTGACTATTGTGCCTCAGTTGCAATATGAATTTGTCTCTTTTCACTTTCCAGCCATTGGGTCTTGTTATGCCTTTCTCTGCTCCATTCACGAGCCCGTAAATACCCAATCTTTTCTCTCCATTAAGGCCCTTCAACATTTCAATGAAATCACCTTTCAATCTTCTTTTGATAAGCTAAACAGGTTGAGCTCTTTCAATAGCTCACTGGAAGGCATTTTTCTCCAGCCCTCAGAACATTTGGTGGCTCTTTGCTGCCCTAGCTCCAATTTCACAACATCTTTTTCAAATGAGGATACCAGAACTGGAGGCAGTATAAAGGTTGTATAAAGGTAAAATTAAACAGGTTGCAGAGGAGTTTTTTTTAATTTCGGCTTTTGTTGCTAAAAATTTTGTCTCTCTGCGGTGAGAAAAAACACTCCCCGAATGCCAAAATTTGAGCCATGAAAAGCGGCAGTGTGAACAGCGCATCATAGGTGGAGCTGTGCTCCCGGTGACAAAGCTCCTGCCCCTCATTGGAGGTAGTTTGGCTTTGTTGCCGGGGAAGCTCTCTCTCAGCGATAAGGACGGCCACACAGCGCACCTTACAATGGCATGGTTAGAGTGGCACAGCTGCACCGTGGTAAGGTGCGCGGTGTAGACACAGCCTCAGAGCTGGGGAAAGCCGACAGGCGCTGAGGAGCACAGGGTTCAGACAGAGACATCCGTTAGGAGAGGAACTATTCACAGGGATTCTCTATAGCCTAGTAAGGTGGAGAGGATGGAAGATGATAATGTACAGGTAGGTTCTGATGAGAAACAGTGAAATGAAAGAGTCTCCCTCAATTACATCATGTAACAGCATACAGCTAAAATGGGACACATTTTAGAAGTGCTTAAATACAAAGGCTAAACGTCTAAGTACTAAGACTGGTGAATTTGAGTGCCTGGTATTGAGTGACGATATTGATAGAATAGGCATCACAGAAACCCTTGCACCCCCTCCTGCACCCACATGGGGAGACTGACCTGTGTGCATGGAGCAGCTGGCATTGCTGCCCCCCACTCCTCCCTGGAACGCTGCTCATCTGGGCACCCCTAGGGGCTGTGGGATGTGGGGGCAAGAAGTGAGATCATCCGAGCTCCCTGCATCCAGGTCACTTTCCTCAGCCGGGCTGCATAGCGGGAGGGCAGAGAGCAGCAGCTTCTGATGCTCCCCTCACAGCACAGCCCAAGTGGGAAAAGTGACCAGGACGCATGGAGCACATAGGGTTGCTCCTTACTCCCCTCAAACCTCTATGGACCCATGGAGGAGCATTGGGGCAGGGGAGAGCAGTGAGCACCTTTGCACTGCCACACGGTGCCCTTTGACCCCTGGAGCCCTGGGCGGCTATCGGGGGGCACCACCCCTAAGGCCGGCCAGGCTCCCCAGAACGAGCAGCAGAAAACACAGAGACTGGCCACACACTGAGCAGTGGTAGCCTGGGCGGCTCGTAATGGAGGCTCAGGGGGGAGGGGTGTCATAACATTTTTTCCCAGATTTGGACCTTAGCGTCCAAAATATGGGTGTTAGCATGAAAACCTCCAAGCTTAGTTACCAGCTTGGACCTGGTAAAGCTGCCACCAGCCAGGGATTTATACAGTGCCTGGCTCGCTGTGGTCTCCCCAAAACCTTCCCCGGGGGACCCCCAGACTCAGATGCCTTGAGTCTCACAACAAAGGGGAATAAACCATTTCCCTTCCCCCTCCTCCCCTCCAGGTGTTTCCTCCCTGGGTTCCTGGAGAGATATACAGAAGCAAGCTCCGTGAATCTAAACAGAGGGACTACCCCCTCCCTGTTTCCAGTCCTGGAAATAGAAGTACCAAGATAGCTAATCTCTCTTCCCCCTTACCCAGAGGGTATGCAAAGTCAGGCTAGTAAATCTAACACAACGAGATTTTCCCCCTGACTTCTTCAGCCATTTCCTTGCCCCTGGGAGGACGAGATGATCTGCAGCGAAACGTGGATGTTATTCTCTGGCCTGCCGGGGTGAAAAGGGCAAGGTGTGAGAATTCAGACTAGGCTTTTGTCCATTCCCCAAGCCGATTCCCCCCAGCTTTTCCCCTGCTAATGCACATTCTAGGTTCTAGCACACTGTGAAGCACAGAGTTACCTTATTCCAGTACAGGCCAAGCCCCCTCCCACCAGGGTGTAACCCTCTGACACATGGGGAAACCCTCCCAGTAACAGTTTCTCTCTTACACGTATCAAGTTTGCGGAGAACACCAAGCTGGGAGGGGTTGTAAGTGCTTTGGAGGATTGGATTAAAATTCAAAATGATCTGGACAAACGGGAGAAATGATCTGAAGTAAATAGGATCAAATTCAGTAGAGACAAGTGCAAAGTACTCCACGTTGGAAGGAACAATCGGAGGCCAGAGAAGAGCAGAAACAAAGGAGTCACTTTGGGGGATTCTCCCTGTCATTGTCCCCAAGGCAGCTGTCTCAGGTTTACAAAGGTGTTTCATGTTCCAGCCTTTGTACAGTCTCTCCTGGGAGTGCCCCTTTCATGGACTGGGCCTAGTTTTAGTTTTTGGTAGTTAACAATCTTGGTTTATTGTTCATCTAACCAGTATGTGTGGATTGAAGTGTGTTGGAAACTCTGTTTGGGATAACAAGCTGGTGCATGTCATTTTCCGCTGATGAAATGACAGACTTCATATGAGCTTGGGTCGTTCAGTAGCGTGCTGGACAGTGCAAGATGCACATTTCTGGGGGAAAGTTGGGCACTTGAGAATTTGCTGGTTTTCTCCTGAGGTGTAATTCATGAGTGGCTGTCTAGCAGCACTCAATACTGTGTAGCTGGGAGTGCGTTACATGCTGGAGACTGTGTGTTAATTGGCCAAGAGGGGCTGTTCTCGCGGGAAAACAGTGGAAAAGGCACCCCATGCTGGAGGACTGAGGTACAGCTATTTAACAGTCCAGATTGTACTCTGGGTAACATCACAGACACTCATTATGACAGAGCCTCTTACAACACAGAGAAAGTAAATCCATGTCCCAGAAATCGAAGACTCCAGACAGAGGGCAAGTGTCCCTGGCACTGCTTCTTGCTGACAGAGAGGTTCAGAGACAGTGCGAGAATCCTGGGGAAGCTGGGAACAGGAAGCATGGGCTGGCGGGGTTCGGTGGAGAAAGGGAACAGGAAGGGCAGGGATATTACTGAATCCAGGATCTTAGCAGTACTAGATGACAGGATAGCACATAGTGCAGCCCATTGGAAAACACAATCCCAACTATACGTACAAAATGATGGGGTCTAAATTAGTTGTTTCCACTCAAGAGAGTGATCTTGGAGTCACTGTGGATAGTTCTCTGAAAACATCCACTCAATGTGCAGCAGCAGTGAAAAAAAGTGAACAATGTAGGAAATAATTAAGAAAGTGATAGATATGACAGAATATCTCATAGATCATATTTGTAAAAACAGCAAATAAATCCATGATACACCCACATCTTGAATACTGCATGCACATGTCACCCCATCTCAAAAATAGAAATATTGGAATTGGAAAAGGTTCAGAAAAGGGCAACAAAAATGATTAGGGGTATGGGACAGTTATGCCAGACCTAACCCCCAGTTTCACTTGAGCAAACAGGAGATATTTGACACTGTGCAATACGGCTCCTGTGCTCTGTTCCCAAAGTGTTCTGCAGCAGAGGAGGGTCTCTGGTATTATGTGTGTCACTGGCCTATTGGGGTGATGCTGAAACAGGACAGGGTACAGATGGCATTGTGGGGGTGGCGTGAACCTTCACTCTTCATTTCCCCTTCCAAGAACAGAAGGGACAGGAACCCTTACCCAGCGAGGTCACAGTCTCATAGTTCTCCTGCATGACATCCCAGTAGAGGGCTCTCTGAGTGGGGTCCAGCAGAGCCCACTCTTCCCTGGTGAAATACATAGCCATCTCCTTGAAGGTCACCAGCCCCTGAAAGAGTAAGAGTCCAACACTAAGGACTTGCTGCCCCACTCACAGCCCCACTATTTGTGGCAGAGAAGAGTGAATCAAATGGAAGCTCTGGGTGGATCATAGTCAGGAGAGTCCCACCTCGACCTGGCTCAGAGTATCCAGCAAATGCCAGGGTGAGGGGATGAAGAGAGAGCCCCTTATCTCTCCCAGCATATCCATCACCCCCCTACTAGCCACTGACTGATACAGGAGATGGAGCCCCTAGCAGGGTCCAGGGAGAGCTCGCTGGTAGGATGCCCAACACCCTCCTCATTGTGAGGAGTGGGATATGAAGGGAGAGGCAGCTCCAATAAGCCTGACTCATGGGTGTCCCCTTTATATCTCACAGCAGCTGATGGTTAATGAGGTCAGGCTCCAGCACTAGGAGTCTGGTCAGTTTGACTAGCTCCATGTAGGTGGGTTATTTTCTCTCTTCACAAATTAGGGCATTTCCACCTCCAAACCTCCTGGGTCTGTTCCTAGAATCTAGGCCACTTAGTAAATAACTCCCAGCAGGTCTGCCACACCCTGGCCTCCTCCTTTCCCCACGCTGTGAATTTCCTGCCCCGCTCCAACCTCCAAACCAGACTCTGCAAACCTTCCCACCTCTGGTGTATTTGCTCTCCCTTTCCTCCAGCAGGAACCCACCAGCAACCCCCCGATAATCTCTACCTGGACTGACTCCACTGCAGCCATTTCTCTTCCCTGTCCCACGCCAGGCTGGGATGAGCTGGAGCAAAACATTCTGCAGCCTGTCTGGGGGAGAAGGGCAGTTGTGGGCGTTTCAGAACCAGTTTTAGTTAATTTCACATCACAATTCCCCCAGGCCCTTTCCCTGCAGACAGACACCCTAGATTCTGTCATGCTGGGAAATGCTCAATCTGTTTATTACAATTTAGACCTGGCCCCTCCTGCCAGGCTAAGTCCACAGACACATTTTTAACCTCCCTTCTCTCTCCCCTCACCCCTTCTCTGAACACAAGGCTAGAAAAGAGCAGAACCAAAGGAGTCACTGTGGGGGATTCCCTCAGACACTGACCCCACGGCAGCCACACCCCAGCAGGGGGAATATGGAGTCAGGAACTGGCTTTTGCTCTGTCTGATCCTTGTTTTGTTCACTGGAAAGTGGTTCTGCCCCAGGATGCAGCAATACATGTGTCTGGGTGGACTAGAGAGCTGGAAATCTCTCCCCCACATTCATTTCTCCCACTGCCCCTTTCAGTCTCTCCTTCCCCTGTCCTCTCTCCCTGCCCCTCTGGCTGGGACAGTCCCATTCCTGGGGGCTTTGCTCTCCCATGGCTGGATTTCCTCCTGGCAACCGCTAATGGGAGCAGAAATGAGGTGGTGGTGTTTGTGCAGAGTCACTTTCTTGCCAGACCCTAGGACATTCCCTGAGGTCTTTCAGTTACCTGGAGACTCTGGCTCAGAATTTAGTAGTAACAGGGCCCAGGACTGCCCTAGGGGGCTAGGACCAGCTGCAGAAAGTCATCCCCTGGGCCGGGCAGAGAAGAAGCTTTAATTAAGGTCACTTCCCAGCACAGAGCCCCACTGGGGGAGCAGCAGCTGCCAAGCCTGGTCTCCCAGATCACAATGGAGGCTGCAGCATCTGACCCAGGAAGCTGAACCCCAATATCCTGAGCAGAGAGGGACGGAGTGTATGAGCAGCTTCCCTCCTTTAGCTCTCTGGGGAGAGCAGCTAATGGGAGCCCCTCCTCACAGGGAGGATGGCTGATCTCATTTGACCCACTGTCCATCTGGAATCACTCCTTGTCTTTCCATACAGTGACTCTGGATTAACAACGGTCTCAATGACACCGGATTTCCGAAAGAATGAGTTCAGAACGCTGTGGAAAAGACCATCGTGTGGCAGTGCTGACTCCCTTCCCACCTCCCTCACCCCCGCAGATCTAGGACAAGGACTGGGGACAAAAAATTTCCAAACGGAACCGAAAGTTCCTGCAGTTTTCAAAAGAGGAGAAAAGTAAATTCTGTGAATTCACACTAACAGTGTTTGCTAAGTGGACAGAAAGTTATCCCAGTGACAGGGCACGTGACTGGGGAATGGACTTGGTGACCTGGTGACTAGGAGCCAGGACTCTGGTACAAGTTGACCAGAGAGAAGGATCATGGTTAGCAGCAGCCCCCAGACACCCCCTAGTACCCAGAGCCCAGACCCCCCAGCCAGGGGCCCCAGACACCCCCCAGCCAGGATCCCATCAGATATTCCCTGGGACGCAGCCCCCAGAGTCCCTGGCCAGGGACCCCAGATACCCCTCAAAGCCCCACCGGCCAGAGAGCCCCCACCACACCATGATTGCCAGGTTGGGAATCCCAAAGGGTTCCCCCCCACCAAGAGCCCCCAGCAGCCAGGGACCCCCTCAAGGGACCCCCCCCACTGGGAACTCAGTCCCTCACTGCCTGCCTAGGAACTTCCCCACCCTCCAGAACGATCTACCCTGACATTTGCCTGGGACCCCCTCCTCTGCCCAGTGTGACCCCCTGATGCTTTACAGTGCGACCCATCACTCTGCTTCCCTGGCATGCCCTCACCTAGTGCCAGGGATCCCCTCCCCCAGCTCTGTGCACTGGGCATGGCAACAAAACCAGGAACCAGCGGGGGAAGCACAGACAGAGCCCCTGGCACAGAACCAGGCTCCCTCTAACCCTCTGTCTCGCCTCCCCAAGAGACACCCACCCCCACTGTTCTGCAGCCACCAGGCCCCCAGCGATACCCACCTCCAGGACCCATAGCCTCAGGGATGGGCACATCAGAACCACCACCCCCGAAAACCCCAAACCTCCACAACCCACCAACCTGACTAGGGTACCCCCTGCCCAGCCACCCTGAGGCCTCCCCCTACCACAATGCCCCTTCAGCTGCAATCTCCCCACACAGACACCCTCCCTGCCCCTGCAAGTGTTACCTCACAGAGTGTGAGAAGTGGCTAGAAAGTTAACACCACCTCCTGCTGGCCAGTCACACAGGCAGAGGGAGCCTGGGGAGTGCTTCTTTAACAGGAGACTGGAAGGCCTGGAGGGCAAGAAAGATCCACGGGCTGTCACTAGCAAATAATAGCCACCATGGATCCACCCCAGAGGCGGCTGCATCTTAGCACATTGGGAAACAACCCATCATATTCAATTAGAAATAAAACAACTAGAGAGAAGTGGGGCAAATGTTTGGGGTATTTTATATCAATCTTTGACACACGCAGAGAGAACCCTGTCACAAACGACATTTGATAACATGAGAGAAAACCACCAAGATCGGAGGGGATTTGATGTTGCTATTAAATAACTAGTGGAAAAGGGGGACTGTTGAACTGGATTTTATATGACTGTCCAATACATAAACAGAATGTGATGGTCCCCCCCGGCCACGGGGCAACCATTCACGTGAGCAGCTCAGAGCCCTTTGAGGAGCTGATTTAAGGGCGGGGGGGGGAGCTGGAAGACTCCCTGGACAATGGAAGGGGGCCGCAGGGGAATTGGGAAATGGGGTCTGGGCAGTCTCCATGGGGGATGTGCTCCTCCCTTCCCTTCCCTGCCCTGGCAGAGAACGGGAACCTCATCCCATCCCACTCCAGTGGGAGCCATGTTCTGGGGAATGACCCAGGGCAACAATTTCCCACCCAAACAAGGACAAATCGCTGCAGATAAAATGGGTGGGAAAATCCACCCCCCATCAGAGTGATTTTAAATTGACCTTTGAGAAGTATGGAGAGAAAAGGGAAAATCAGAGGCAATTAGAGAGCTGATCATTGGGGGGGGGAGGAGAATCTCCCTGGATTTTATAGCCACGTGTGATAATGAGAGAGAAAAGGGGAAATCTTGAGAGAATGTGTGTGTGGGAGGAAGTGGCAAAAACAGGGATAGGATCCAGTTAACTCACCTCCCTCCCACCCCGGGAATGTCCTGGCTGCACAGAGACAGATCTACACCCCCACCCCAGTGACCTCCCCCCCCTGCAACTCCGGTTTCTCCTCCCCCCTCGACACCTCCGCCCTCACACCAAAGGGGGGGGCTCTGCCAGCGCCTCCCCCTGAGCTCAACTCCTGCTCCTCCCCCCAGCCCGGATTGTGCCCTTTAGCCCCCCACGAACCCTGCCTCCAGCTGCCTGATCCACGCCCCCCGCCCATCAATTTCCTGCTCTGCGCCCGCCCCCCCCACGCTCCCTGTCACTCCCCCGCCCCGCTCCAGCCCCGCCCCCAGCGCCCGGCGGAACGTTACGGCTGGTCCGGGCAGGGGGAAGGGCAGCGGCTTCAGCGGCTGTTACTGGGCATGCGCAGTGCCCGGGAGTAGCACATTGCTATGGGGAGGGATTTAATACACCGCCCCCCCTCGCCTGGCCCAGGGGCCGCCCCTCCCCCCCACACGACGGCCGGGCCCCGGCCCCCCCATCCCAGCGGGGCGGGCGGGTGGATCCTCCTGCAGCTCCACTGGGGCCGAGGCGCCTTCAAGGCTTCTCCCAGGCTCCCTGGGGCAGAGTCACTTTCCTGCCTCCCAGCGCCTCTCATTCCCCGGGGGCTCCAGGTCACAATGTCCCACCGCCCTTCCCCCGCCTGCAGCTCCGGCTTCTCCCCTCCCGCCCCCGCCAGCCACACCAAGGGGAACCAGGAAGCAGCTGTTCAGCCATGGCTCCGCGTCACAATGTGCCAGAGCCCCGCCCGCAGGAGCTGACCCGCCCATGGGCTGTGCCAGAGCCCCGCCCCCAGGAGCTGCCCTACCCATGGGCTGAGCCAGAGCCCCGCCCCCAGGAGCTGCTCCGCCCCCGCTCTGTGCTGGAGCCCCGCCCCCAGGAGCTGCTCCGCCCCCGCTCGGTGCTGGAGCCCCGCCCCCAGGAGCTGCTCCGCCCCCGCTCGGTGCCAGAGCCACGCCCCCAGGAGCTACCCTGCCCATGGGCTGTGCCAGAGCCACGCCCCCAGGAGCTGCCCCGCCCCCGCTCGGTGCCAGAGCCCCGCCCCAAAGAGCTGCCCTGCCCATGGGCTGAGCCAGAGCCCCGCCCCCAGGAGCTGCTCCGCCCCCGCTCTGTGCTGGAGCCCCGGCCCGAGCAGCTGCCCTGCCCTCGAGCTGAGCCAGAGCCCCGCCCCCAGGAGCTGTCCGCACCTGGGATGTGTCAGAGCCCCGCCCCCTGGAATTTCCCCATGTTGGGTCTCTGAGCTTTGCTCTCCTGCCGCCTTCTTCCCAGCACCCCCTGCTCCCTTCCTGTGTCTGCAAACACCCCCCCTCCCCCGGGGCCGGCTGCAGTGCTCGCTGAGGCTGACTCCAGTGGCTGAAGTTGCCTCCATTTCTGCTTCATCTGGAGGGGCAGAGACAAAGAGAGGAGATGGTCCCAGGGTGTGAAACCAGAATCAGGGGGCAAGGAAAGAAGGACTGTTTGGAAAGGTGGGGTTTTTTTGTGCGGGGGGGGGTGAGCCAGAGGGATTCAGAAGAAGTTGGGCAGCAGAGGCTCAGGGAAATTGAGGGGAACCTCCTGGGTGTCTCAGTGTTGCCCAGGGTTTGTACAGCACCTTGCATAATATGGGGTCTGATCTCAGTCATGGTCTGTGCAGCACCTGGGAGCCCTGATGTCTGTTTCCTGATCACAGGCTCTGGGAATGGAGAGAGGGAAACCTCAGCACCTGAAGGTTAATGCAGCCCTGTGTGCAACCCCTGCTAGGGTGATCCGACAGCAAATGTGAAAAATTGGGATGGGGGTGGGGTTAATAGGCACCTATATAAGAAAAAGACCCCAAAATCGGGACATCTAGTCATGCTAGTCCCTGCTGTTCTCATAAGGGGTCGGCTTAGAGAGGGTTTGGCTACATTTGCAGCTGTCCAGCGCTGGGAGTTAAAGCTGTCTTCCTACAGCTGTTTAGGGAAAGCGCTGCAGTGTGGACACACTGACAGCTACCAGCACTCTGTCATGGCCACATTTGCAGCGCTGTTGGGAGTGGTGCATTATGGGCAGCTATCCCAGCATTCAAGTGGCTGCAATGTGCTTTTCAAAAGAGGAGGGTGGGGTGGAGTGTGACACGGAGCGTGGGGGAGACAGAGCGAGTGGATTTTTGGAGCTGACACTGTGTCAGCTCCCTGCCTGGCAAGTTCAAACCTCCTCCCCCACCCCTCTCTCATTCACTAAATGCAAATAGCCGCCTTTGTTCTTTTCCTCACAGACCAGATAAGCCGCTGATCCAAAACAGACCCCCCCTCCCCCGTGCCCACCCGGCTGCTTCTCTCCTCAAGCAAACACCAGCTGTGGGTGTTCCAAAGGGATCCCCCTGCCTCTGCTCATTCACTGCAAACAGTAACTGTGTTTGGTTTTTAGATAAGCAGCTCCGGGAGCCTTGAGCTCACAGCAAAGCAAACAGAGGCATCACACCAAAACAAAGAGCGTTATCTCTACTTAAAAGCATTGTGGGAAGGTTCCGGAGGTCAGTGACAGCGTAGTAAGATTAATCACTGTTTACACTGGCACCCCAGCGCTGCATCACCAGCTCTGTTCTCTTTATTCCTCTCGTCGAGGTGGAGCACATGCAGCACTGTAGCCAGGGAGATACAGCGCTGTATGTGCCTTGCCAGTGTGGACGGGGAGTAAGTTACAGCGCTGTAAAGCCACCACCTGCACTGTAACTCTCCAGTGTAGCCAAGGCCTGAGTTGTAGTAATAATAGCAGCCAAGAATCCGGTGGCACCTTCTAGACTAACAGACGTATTGGAGCATGAGCTGTCGTGGGTGAATACCCACTTTGTCAGATGCAACAATAGTCCCATATGGGCTAGTGGTCAGGATTCCTGGTTTTCACCCAGGTGGCCTGGGTTCAACTTCTGGTGTGGGAAGAGTGCAGAGCTTTTGCCCAGAGTGGAGGCAGGAAATGAAAGGAACAGGAAGGGATCCTGCCAGCAGTGGAGTTAGACAGTGTAGGGAGGGGACCCCAGAAGTGGGGGTGGGGCAATGGTTTGGGGGGAGATGAGGGAAGGATCCCAGCAGTGCGGGAAGTTGACAACCTGGAGAGCACAGGCCTGGAATGGGGACCTGGAAGAGTGAATGTGTCCCTCTAAACCCATCAACTGCAGACTAGGCAGGCTTGGAAGAATTGTGTATTTGTTGGTAAATGTCAATTTCTGTGTAAACACACAACCCAATGGCAAAATATTTCCATCAATAATCATCAAAATTGACAGATGGGCAAAGTAAGAAACATGCTGCTTGAGAACTTATCATGTTGTAGGAGCAGCAGTGATCTGTATGCTCTGTATAACCTGTATGCTCAAAAGGTCTGTTAAACTCCCCCAGCTTGTGTCCTTTCCCGCTTTGAATGCCTGTGAAGTGGCTTTCCCACTCTCCTTTGTACCTCCAGTGAATGCCCTTCACCCGGCCCATCTGTCCAGTGGTTCGCTGTGTTACATTCTATTGCACCTCAGGGAGACTGATCTTCATCGCACCGTCCATCGCTGCGCTGTGGGACACTTACCTTAAAGGATCCTGACATCTCCACTGCCAGGCCTGTCCTGGGAGCGTGAGTATGAGTGTGACACCCTCCCCCAACCCTTCTTTTGAGCTTAGCTATCAAGCTAATAAATGTGCTGCTTTCTGCCAGACTCTGGGGGGGAGGGGCATTATTAGTCCTCTCTAAGCTTACTAACTGACCCAATTTTGGGTAACACAAGCAACATTGTTTGATCTGTTATTGTACCAAAGGGGGAGATGGTTGTCTATAAAGGAGGGTGAAGACTAAATGCCTCTGATGAGAATGGGATTTGAACCCATGCAGGCAGAGCATAATGGGGTAGCAGTCCACCACCTTAACCACTCGGTCAACTCATCTGAGCTGTGAAAAAACGGACAGGAGGAGAAATCTAAGGCCGGCAGAGATAGGGACACTAAGGAGTTTTTAAATACTAAGCGAAAGCAGGGTCTGAATGAGCTCCCCACTCTCACCTAGTGAGGAGCTGGGGAAAGACTTCCGGAACAGACCGTGTTTGCATAGACACACCTACTCTGCCAAGCTATGCAGCATGATGGGGCCGCTTCCCCAAAATGACCAGTTTGGGATGGTCTTGGGTTACAAATGACTTTAGGATTGAGTGGAATGAAATGTTATTCTCCTTCCTGTATGAGTGAAGGGCAGCAGAACATACCTAGTCCGTCCTGATGGAGGGGTAGGTGAGTGAGGAATAGCTTTTATTGGACTGCAGAGAAGTGATTGAGGACGTCACCCTAAACCAGTGGTCCCCAAACATTTCACATTGTGCCCTCTTAGCCATGGCTGTGGCCCCTCGGAAGCCACGGTCAAGAACCGGGGCTGGGAGGAGTGGGGCTGTTGCTTGCTGGGGTGAGGGGTGCGGACAGGGGTAAAGGGGTCAACGCCGGGCTGGGAGCCAGAGTCTCAGGCTGAGGGTGGGGTTGGGGAAGAGCTGTGGCAGAGTGGTGCTCCCTCCCTGCCCTCTATGTGGGCTGGCTCAGGTCCTGAGGTGCCCCCATGAATGTTCCTCTGTGTCCCCCTAGGAGTCGCACCCCACATTAGGGGGACCACTGAACCCTACTCGCTAAGCCGGGGCTAGTGATGCCAAACCCCCGGGAAAGGGAGAACAAGTGTGGGGGCCCCAGCACCAGAACCATGCCCCTACCTTCTGTCTGTGGCTCTACCCCCTTCCACCCATGGCCCCATCCACTGTCACTTCTGTTCCACCCCTTCCCCCACCAGCCCCACCCTATCACTCCTTTACCCCTGCCTCGCTGTGGCCCTGAGACCAGAGAAGCTCTGTGCCCCTGCTGCAGCCCCCGATCTGTAGCAGGGAGTGGGAGCTCCTCCAGCCCTGGGGCTGACATAGGGGAGACTTTTCCAGGGGGACCTAACTTGGCCAGGGCCCCTGATCATGGGCCCCACTGTCCCCTTGGCAGTGCAAGGTTTGGGGAGGCTGAGCCCCCTTGTCATAAACAGATAGCTAAGGGTTAATGTTCTTTTACCTATAAAGGGGTAACACCAGTAACCTAAAACACCTGACCAGAGGACCAATCAGGAAACAAGACTTTTTCAAATCTGGGTGGAGGGAAGTTTGTGTGTGAGTTCTTTGTTCTTTGTCTTGTGTCTGTGGCGTCTCGGCTATGAGAGTGATTTTTCTATCTCCTGCCTTTCTAATCTTCTGTTTCCAAGTTGTAAGTACAAAGATAATAAGACAATAAGTTTATATTGGTTTTTTTTGTATTTACATGTGTGTAGTTGCTGGAATGTTTAAATTGTATTCTTTTTGGATAAGGCTGTTTATTCATTTTTTTCTTTTAAGCAAATAACCCTGTATTTGTCACCTTAATACAGAGAGACCATTTTTATGTCCTTTTCTTTCTTTTTATATAAAGCTTTCTTTTTAAGACCTGTTGGATTTTTTCTTTAGTGGGGACTCCAGGGAATTGAGTCTGCAGCTCACCAGGGAATTGGTGGGAGGAAGAAGTCAGGGGGAAAATCTCGTTGTGTTAGATTTACTAGCCTGACTTTGCATACCCTCTGGGTAAGGGGGAAGAGAGATTAGCTATCTTGGTACTTCTATTTCCAGGACTGGAAACAGGGAGGGGGGAGTCCCTCTGTTTAGATTCACGGAGCTTGCTTCTGTATATCTCTCCAGGAACCCAGGGAGGGAACACCTGGAGGGGAGGAGGGGGAAGGGAAATGGTTTATTCCCCTTTGTTGTGAGACTCAAGGCATCTGAGTCTGGGGGTCCCCCGGGGAAGGTTTTGGGGAGACCACAGCGAGCCAGGCACTGTATAAATCCCTGGCTGGTGGCAGCTTTACCAGGTCCAAGCTGGTAACTAAGCTTGGAGGTTTTCATGCTAACACCCATATTTTGGACACTAAGGTCCAAATCTGGGAAAAAATGTTATGACACCCCTCCCCCCTGAGCCTCCATTACGAGCCGCCCAGGCTACCACTGCTCAGTGTGTGGCCAGTCTCTGTGTTTTCTGACGCTCGTTCTGGGGAGCCTGGCCGGCCTTGGGGGTGGTGCCCCCCGATAGCCGCCCAGGGCTCCAGGGGTCAAAGGGCACCATGTGGCAGTGCAAAGGTGCTCACTGCTCTCCCCTGCCCCAATGCTCCTCCATGGGTCCATAGAGGTTTGAGGGGAGTAAGGAGCAACCCTATGTGCTCCATGCGTCCTGGTCACTTTTCCCACTTGGGCTGTGCTGTGAGGGGAGAATCAGAAGCTGCTGCTCTCTGCCCTCCCGCTATGCAGCCCGGCTGAGGAAAGTGACCTGGATGCAGGGAGCTCGGATGATCTCACTTCTTGCCCCCACATCCCACAGCCCCTAGGGGTGCCCAGATGAGCAGCGTTCCAGGGAGGAGTGGGGGGCAGCAATGCCAGCTGCTCCATGCACACAGGTCAGTCTCCCCATGTGGGTGCAGGAGGGGGTGCAAGGGTTTCTGTGATACCTATCCTATCAATATCGTCACTCAATACCAGGCACTCAAATTCACCAGTCTTAGTACTTAGACGTTTAGCGTTTGTATTTAAGCACTTCTAAAATGTGTCCCATTTTAGCTGTCTGCTATTACATGATGTAATTGAGGGAGACTCTTTCATTTCACTGTTTCTCATCAGAACCTACCTGTATATTATCATCTTCCATCCTCTCCACCTTACTAGGCTATAGAGAATCCCTGTGAATAGTTCCTCTCCTAACGGATGTCTCTGTCTGAACCCTGTGCTCCTCAGCGCCTGTCGGCTTTCCCCAGCTCTGAGGCTGTGTCTACACCGCGCACCTTACCACGGTGCAGCTGTGCCACTCTAACCATGCCATTGTAAGGTGCGCTGTGTGGCCGTCCTTATCGCTGAGAGAGAGCTTCCCCGGCAACAAAGCCAAACTACCTCCAATGAGGGGCAGGAGCTTTGTCACCGGGAGCACAGCTCCACCTATGATGCGCTGTTCACACTGCCGCTTTTCATGGCTCAAATTTTGGCATTCGGGGAGTGTTTTTTCTCACCGCAGAGAGACAAAATTTTTAGCAACAAAAGCCGTAATTAAAAAAAACTCCTCTGCAACCTATTTAATTTTACCTTTATACAACCTTTATACTGCCTCCAGTTCTGGTATCCTCATTTGAAAAAGATGTTGTGAAATTGGAGCTAGGGCAGCAAAGAGCCACCAAATGTTCTGAGGGCTGGAGAAAAATGCCTTCCAGTGAGCTATTGAAAGAGCTCAACCTGTTTAGCTTATCAAAAGAAGATTGAAAGGTGATTTCATTGAAATGTTGAAGGGCCTTAATGGAGAGAAAAGATTGGGTATTTTCGGGCTCTTGAATGGAGCAGAGAAAGGCATAACAAGACCCAATGGCTGGAAAGTGAAAAGAGACAAATTCATATTACAACTGAGGCACAATAGTCAACAGCGAGGATGATTCACCACAGGAGCAAGCTACCAAGGAAAGTGGTGGATTCACCATCTCCTGATGTCATTTAATGAAGACTAGATGCCTTTCTGGAATGTGTTTGCCCCCAAAGTAGCTGTTATGTCATACAGGAGGCCTGTGATATGCAGGTTAGATGCTCTAATGGTGTCTTCTGACCATGAAGTCGACTAATTTCTGAAAAACTGAGTGTAGCATTGGGAGCAGCGTCTGATGTTTTCCTGTCTAGCCGGCTTGCTGCCTAGAACGAACGCTCCTTGAGTGGGGTGATCCACAGGGAGTAGCTCAAACCTCCAAAGTGCCTGGCCAGGGGCAGGACATTAGCCCAGCAAGGGAGGGGTGTGTCAGTGACATCACAGAGGCCTTTTGCAGGACCTCAGACTATTGGTCAAAGGTGGTGGGGAGGTGGTGACCTCACAGAGAGATGCTGACATCAGCCAGGCAGGACAGGGGCGAGGGGCCAGGGAAACCTCAGAGACCTCTGTGGCTTTGCTTCAGCACGTTTCCTTCTCCAGGTCTCTCTTTGAGGACTGAGAGATTATTTGGGGTCATGGACGTGAGCGCCAGGAGGAACCTCTTTCGAGTTTCCTCCTTCCCTTGTAGTGATTTTACTAGAAAACAGCCGTCCCTGTTTAGAAGGTAAGAGCCTCCTGGAGGTTTGAAACCTGTTCAGTCTGATCTATCTGGTGACAAGTGAATTCTAGGCATGGAAAACACGAGCTTAAGGAGGCAGAATTTTATTGCGCACCTGGGATTTTGTCCCTTAGAATCGCTGGGGACATTAGGGTTTGTCCTTTTTGTTTCACCTCTTCCTCCATCCCTCCCTCCTCTTCTTCTCTTGCTTCTTTTGTCCTTTCTCCTGTTCCCTTCCCAACAACAGGACGGAGGTGTGTGTGTGTGTGTTGCAGGGAAGTCCTCTGCAGCTCCCACTATGGAAGGTCCACCCAAAAATGTGGGACTGAAATAGTGCTCGGGCAGTGATCCCCACCGGTGACCTGGGCCATCCTTTGGGCTCTCTGGTGAGAACCCTCAGCCTCCCGTCCTCCGTCTCTACCCTGATTGGTTGAGCAGGGGGATATTGACAGGGAGGAGACTCAGGTCCTTGTTGTTCTCTTTTAAGATCAAGTAAATAAGTCAGAACCAGTTCTATCTTTGATTAATTTTGCTGCTTCTCTGCATTAATTGTCTCTGAGCAGTTGATGATTCCCTCTAACATTGCAGTTCTCCTCAAATACTTGCTGAATAATTACTGTCACTGTTGTTGGTCTGGAGCTCATCTGAGAGCACAGTATTCAGGTCATTCAATGTCTGAAATTCAAGATCCGATGGTTTGTTTGAAAATCAGGGCTCTTCGGTCCTATTCCCAACACTGCCTCTGACGGGCTGTGTGACCTAAGACAAGTCAATTCTCCTTTCTCAGCCTGAGCTTCTCCCTCTTTCAAGTAGGGATAATAATGATCCGCTCTTACCTACCTCATGGTGGGTGAAGGATGCAGATCCATTTGGGAGTGTCACTAGAAGTAGTGCATAATATGAAGTTTCCCAGATTATGACATAATAGATTAGCTGAAATAGTCTATTTTATTTGTATTTTTTTATTTTGAAATTGTTAATAGTAGCAACGACTTAGCTCAGATTGAAGCATCTTATCTAATGGTTGAGATGTAAGTGTCTCCTCTTTGTGTGCGAGGAGACAATTTAACACACTCTGACAAAGAGGAGATGCTTTTGTTTTGCAACAAAATATTTTTGCAAAGATCTTTCATCCCACTTGTTATGATTTTGAGAAACAAACTGGTTTAGTCTAAATGGGATTTTCGGACAGAAACGGTTTGAATGAAATTTTCCCACCATCTCGATTCCTGGGCTCTGGGGTGTTTTCATCTGTTAGAACAGGAGTCAGAACTGGTTGCTTCTCTTTCTGGCTCTGCCATCGCCTTGTTGTGTAGGCCTTGGGTAGGTCACTTCCCTTCTCCCATCTGTCCAATCGGAACAGGAACAGTTCTCGAACTATGGGCAGTTTAGAGCCCAAGTGAGATAAGGGGTATTAAAGCCCTCTGTGAAGGAGAAAGGGGAGTTTCACAGTGTTTAGCACCAAGGAATTCTAAAGTTTGCTAAAATGTCTAGTCTGTGGAAACAAGAAATGGTCGGGGCCAAACTTATTAACCACTGCCTTTTTAAAGCCCATTCAAAGATGTGAGTCCCTATCTTTTAGGTACCTGTGGTTCTTTGCCAGCAGCAGAGAAGAGGTTCCTGCCTCCGTTTTTGTGGCCTTAACAAACCAGGTGTTGTGCCCCAGTTCTCGTCTGAGACCCCTGAAAAAGAACATCTTCCCATCCATGAACAAGACAGGACCTATCTTTCAAAGGGGAACAAAAAGACCTCTGGGACTTACAGACTAGCTAGCCTGACTGCCATAGCTGGAGAGATCCTGCAATACATTCTTAAACACTCAGTTTGTCAGCAGCACCTACAGGATGATTTGGTTCTTATGACTAGTGAGCGTGGAATTGTCAAGAACAAATCATTCCAAACCAATCCTCTTTCCTTCTTTGGCAGGGTTCTGGGCCTGGTAGAGGTGAGTAAACAATAGATGGGATCTAGCTTGGTGTTACTAAGGCTTTCGACACAGTCCCATAGGACATTCTCAGAAGCAAACGAGGGAAATGTAGTCCAGCTGCAATCAGTGTAATGTGGGTGCAGAGCTGGTTGAAAGCCAAGACTCCAGGAGCCCTTCTCCATGTTTAGCTGCCCAACGGGGAGGGTGAACCTAGTGGGTCTGGCAGGGATCAGTCCGGTGTCAGGTACTATTCTATATTTTCATGAATGATTTGGAAAATGGAGTGGAGAGCATGCTCCTAAAGTTTACAACTGACACCAAGCACTTTGGAGCACAGGATTGAAATTCAAAACACCCTTTAACAAATTGGAGACTTGGTCTTCTTGAGCCAAACTCCATGGTTAGGGCTCTCTCTCTACACTGGGCTGAAGCAAAACCCCAGAGCCAAGCACTCCTCCTGGGCAGTGAGCTCCGACCTTGAATGGTCAGATGCTGCTTAGCACTGTCAGAGCAGCTTTTGCTGGGGGATTCTCCCAGCACTTTCCAATAGCGGGAAGGTATGAAATCCCCATTTGACTGCTGGGGACAGAGCCCGAGAGTGGGGAGCAACTTACCCAAAGTCCCCAGAAAAAGGAAAACAACCAGCAGAGGAACCAATAGGAAACCCAGCAATGGAACTCAGGAGTCCTGGGGGTGTGCTGTGGTGACCAGATGTCCCAATTTTATAGGGACAGTCCGAATTTTGGGGTCTTATCTAGGATCCTATTACTCCCCACGCCGTCCTGATTTTTCACACTTGCTGTCTGGTCACCCTAGGGTGTGCACATGTGTGGGTCCCAGCTGCTCCCTGCCCCCCTCATTGAAGCAGATGTGCAGGGTTACTGCCCTGGGAAGTGCAGGGCACCAGTGGATGTGGGGTTGGCTGGAGGTAGGGTCTGGCTTCAGGCAGGGCAAGGGCTGCGTGGCTGGCTGGCTTCATGCAGAGGGGTGCATCAGGGGTTGGCTGGAGACAGGGCAGGGAGGATGCGGCTGGTGCAGGCAAAGCAGAAGGTGCAGGGCTGGCTGGAGACAGAGGCTGACTGCCGGCAGGGCAGGGCAGGGGGTGCAGGGCTGGCTGCGGGCAGGGCCGGTGCAAGGAAGTTTCATGCCCTAGGCGAAACTTCCACCTTGCACCCTCCTCCCCCCGCACCCCTGCCCTGAGGCGCCCCACCCATGGCAGCTCCCCCCTCCACCCTGAGGCTCCCCTCTTGTGGCAACTCTCCTGCTCTGCCCTGCGGCACCCCCCTCGCCCGAGCTCACCCCTGCTCCGAGCACGAGCACCCCGAGCACGCCGTGGCCGCTTCACTTCTCTCACCTCCAAGGCTTGCTGCGCCTAAGCCTGCCAGGCAGTCAAGCACCCTCCTCTGAGCCACAGCAGCCCTGACAGTTGACAATAGAGGCACCTTAACCCCTGAGTTCCTTCAATGTGTCCCCCTCGGGGGTCCAGCTCCGATCACCAGATACTCGGGGTATGTCTATACCACCTGCCGAATCGGTGGGCAGCGATCGATCCAGCGGGGGTTGATATATCGCGTCTAGTGTAGATGCAATACATTGAGTGCTCTCCCCTCGCCTGCTGTACTCCAGCTCGGTGAGAGGCGCAGGCAGAGTCTACGGGGAGCTGCAGCAGTCAACTCCCCGAGACTGTGACATTATAATTGTTAGGCCTGAATAAAGATATAGCAGACAAAACCAGGTATGCCAACCTGACCAAAGTCAGGCTAACAGAGGTTTGTGGGTAATCCCTGAGTGGAAAACACTGAGAAGCAGCAGCATGTCTCACAAGCGCTGGGAAAAAGTGAGATAAGAGAGAAGCTGCATTCCTGGCATAGTACCAGATGTGCTGTGTTCGGGCAGCTCCTTCGAAGAACTGATAAGAGTCCTAGTTTCCCAGCCTCCTTGTTTTCGCTCCCTGGTTTTGTTCTTTGTTTGTTTTTAACTCCCCTACATTTCTAACTTTAGGCATGCATGTATACTAAAGGTGTCTAGTTTCTAGTTGTTAGAAGAAGGGGGTGGGTTGCTCCAGTGAATAATTTATGACGCGACGGAACTGTCTACATAGGCTTGTACTAAGATGTAAAGAGCAGGCTGGTTCTCTCTGGAGACGAGCTGCTCTCTATTGATGCGTGCACTTGTCAATAAAGAGCTTTTGATCGGACCTTGCTGGTGTTGCCTGTCTCTCTCGCGGTCAGACAACGAACTTTGCCGTCTGGGTTAGAGTCCCTGACATAAGTATAATCTAATATCTCATTGAAAGGTGACAGGGCCAGAGAGAGTTAATTAACTCACCTCACCGACTGACCTGACCCATGGGTGAACCTTAAAAACTGGTTAACAAGATATGTAAATGAACAGAGCTTTGAAATGCAAGTCTGCAGTGTTAGAGGTAGAAGGGGAGGTGTTTGCTCAGGTCTTGTGAGGTCAGCAAACAAGTCTTGTCTATTGCTCTAGTTTTAATTCAAAGAGCAAAAAAAGAATATTAACATTTATGATGATACTTGAGTGAAATAGTATTATTGTCTGTGTCTCTTTGAAGGTTGTGGTAATCTGTATCTGAACTGTTTGATGGATGTACTAATTGCCAGGATGTTTGGAAGAAGAGTTAAGCCTATTGTTTTCTCAGGCTGAAAGGCTGCTGGAAATGTTTAAGAACCTGGGACACGATCCTTCTTCATCTCAGATCTGCTCTGGGTTTCAAGAGGGGGAAACCTTAAGCCACAAGGATTGAGATCCCCAGTCATTGACTGGAGCCACCCTGAATATGGACAGTGGATTATAACCTATGGACTATTTCTAAAAGGACTTTTGGCAACTACAAGCTCATGTCTACTTGGTATCTGAACCTCAAAAATTGAATTCAAGTCTATATGTCTATTAATCTTTTAACCAACACTCACTCTCTCTCTTTTCTTTTCTAATAAATTTTAGCTTAGTTAATAAGAATTGGCTATAGCATGTATTTTAGGTAAAATCTAAGTTATAATTGAACCTGGTTATGTGGCTGATCCTTTGGGATCGGAAGAATCTTTTCTTTTATATGATGAAGTAAGATTTTCAGGAATCATCATCATATCTAACAGGTGTGTCTGGACGGAGGCCTGAGGCTGGGTACTTTAAGGGAACTGCGTGGTTTAAACTTCTAAGTAACCAGTGAGGTACTACAGAAGCTGTTTTGTGCTGGCTTGGTAAATCTAAGTATTGAAATAACCAGCAGCGTTTGGGATTTGTCTGCCCTGTTTTGTTTGCAATTCACTCTGATTGAGAGAGCTGAGCTGGCTCCCACGGGCAGCACCGTCACACCTACAGCCAGGCTGCAGAGGTCCGGGGGATCTTAGGGGCCTTGGGGTGCACAGATACCTATGTCCAGGCCATAGCGGTCCCTGAGGGGCTTAGAGAGTTTGGGGGGACACAGATACCAATCTCCATGCTCTAGGGTCCCATGGGGGCTTAGAGGGTTCGTGGGGGGCACATATTCCTACATCCAGGCTGTAGGGTTACCAGGGGGGCTTAGGGGGTTAGTGGGGGGCAAAGATACCTACGTCCAGGCTGGAGGCATCCTGGGAGTCTTAGGGGATTTGTGGGGGCCAAAGACACCTATGATGTCCAGGCTGTAGGGGTACCAGTGAGTTTTAGGGGTTCGAGTGGGCACAGATACGTATGTCCAGGCTGTATCGTTCCCAGGGGGGGTTCGAGGTTTCGTGAGGGGCACAGATATCTACGTCCAGATTGTAGATGTCCCGGGAGGGTGGGTTAGGGGGGTTGTGGGTGTGCAAATACCTATGTCCAGGCTGTAAAGGGTTTCTTGGGGCTTAAGGGTTTCTGAGGGGCACATATACCTACGTGCACACTGGAGTGTCGCAAGGGGCTTATGGAGTCTATATGGGGAACAGATACCAATGTTCTGGCTGTATAGGTCCCTCGGGGGCTTAGGGGGTTTGTGGGGGGCACAGATACCTAAGTTCAGGCTCAAGCGATCTCTGAGTGTCTTAGGTGTTTGGTCGGAGGCACAGATACCTACGTCCAGGCTGCAGGGGTCTCGGAGGGGCTTAGGGTCTGTCACGGAGTGTGGGGGAGTCCGGTCCTGCACCCCTCTTCCTGGGACTCACAGTGACTCTCAGCCAGCCAGTAAAACAGAAGGTTTATTGGACAACAGGAGCGAAGGATACAGCAGAGCTTGGAGGCACAAGCAGGACCCCACAATCAAGTCCTTCTAGGGGTTCAGGAAACTTAGTTCCCAGTTTTGGAATCCCTGAATTCCAACCACCCAGACCAAAACCAAAACTGAACTAACCCAACTCCCTCCAGCTGGCCATTTGCTGTGTCCAGCTTCCCGGGCAAAGGTGCTGACCCCTCCCCGCGCCTAGCTCAGGTTACAGGCTGAGCACGTGTCCGGTCCTAAAGTCACCCCCTGCTCTCCCATCCCCCACACAGACAGTCCCTACTCCATCACAGTAATGCACAGAGCATTTCCCGCATGGAGCCACAGTGACACTGTGTGGCCACACTGGGTAATGCACAGAGCATTTCCCGCATGGAGCAACAGTGACACCATGTGACCACACCAGGTAATGGACAGAGCATTTCCTGCATGGAGCAACAGTGACACCATGTGGCCACGCACGGTAACGCACAGAACATTTCCCATATGGAGCAACTGTGACACAGTGTGGCCAGGCAGGGTAATGCACAGAGCGTTTCCCACATGGAGCAACATTGACGCCTTGTGACCACACCAGCTAATGGACAGAGCATTTCCTGCATGGAGCAACAGTGACACCATGTGACCATGCAGGGAAATGCCCAGAGCATTTCCTGGATGGAGCAACAGTGATTCCATGTGGCCACGCAGGGTAATGCACAGAGCATTTCCCTCATAGAGGAACAGTGACAACATGTTGCCATGCAGGGTAATGCACAGAGCATCATGCCTATGTAGAGGCTGTAGAGATCCCTGGGGGGCTTATGGGTCGTGGGGGGCACAGATAGCTACGTCCAGGCTGGAGACATTCTGGTGGGCATTAGGGGCTTCATGAGGGGCACAAATATCTACGTCAGGGCTGGAGAGGTCCCTGGATGGCTTAGGGGGTTGTGGTGAGCATAGATACATACGTCCATGCTGTAGTGGTCCCTGGGGGTTTAAGGAGTTGGTAAGGGTCACAGAAACCTATGTATGGTCTGGAGGGGTCCCTGGGGGACTTAAGGGTTTGTGGTTGCGCAGATACCTACGTACCGGTTGGAGGGGGCCCTGGGGAGCTTAGGGGGGTTGTGTGGCGTACACATAGCTATAACCAGGCTGGTGCGGGCCCTATGGGTCTTAGAAGGCTGGTGGGGGGCAGAGATACCTATGTAGGGACTGGAGAAGTCCTGGGGAGGTCTTTGGGGGTTCCTGGAAGTCACAAATATCTACGTCCAGGATGGAGGAGTTCTGGGGGTATTAGGGAGTTGTGCGGGGGCACAGATACCTATATCGAGGCTGTAGGGGTCCTGGGGTTGCTTTGGGGAATTTTGGGGTACAGATACCTACTTCCATGCTGTAGGGGTCGCTGGGAGGATCAGTGGGTTCGTGAGGGTGCACAGATATCTAAGTCCGGTCTATAGGGATCCTGGGGGGGGCTTAGGGGTTTGTAAGGGGCACAGATACATTCATCCAGGCAAGAGGGGTCCTAGGGACCTTAGTGGGTTCATGCTGGGCACAGATACCTGCGTCTAGGCTGGAGGGGTTTTGGGGGTCTTAGGAGGGTTGTGTGGGCACAGATACCTATGTCGATGCTGGAGGGGTCCTGTCATGTCTTAGCCGATTCGTGGGGTCAGAGATACCTACATCTAGGCAGGAGGGGTTCCGGGGGGATTAGGTGTGTTTGAGGAGGGGAACAGATACCTACATCCTGATGGTAGGTGGCCCTGGGTAGCTTAGGCGGTTTTTGTCGGTCACAGATACAAACATCCATGCTGTAGGGGTCCCGAGGGACTTTGTGGGGCTCTAGGGGTCACAGATACCTACCTACAGTCTGGAAGGTTCGTGTGGTATTAAGGGGTGTGTGGGGCATACGGATGCCTACATCTGGGCTTGTGGGTTCCCTGGGGGGCTTAGAGGTTTGTGAAGAGCACAGATACCATTATCCAGGCTAGATGGGTTCTGGTGGGATTAGGGGGTTGTGGGGGGCACAGATACCTATGTAAACAGAAGCAGGATGAACTCTATCCTCACATCTGGTGGTGAATTATGGCAAGTGTGGAAAAGGATTTCAGGGTCTGATCATGTTTTCATAGACACACTCACCGTGCGTGACACGGCCACGGAAGCCTGGGATGGTTACTTTGGCAGCTATGGTATCCCCAGTTTATTTGTTGTTGGGGTGTGAGATGTGGAGTGTTGTCACCCTGATTGTGTGGATGAGGAACTGTGAAACAGCTTTGAGACAGGGATTCTCACCATCAGTTGAGTGGCACTCACTAGACAAGGGAGTGGGCTCCTTGGGTGAGCTAGAGTCACCAATTGCACTTTTTTTCTTTTAACAGTTGAATAGCAGTGTTGATTTTTTATTCTCTTAAAAGTTGAATTTCTAGGTTCTTGAGCTGAAATCACTGAAAAGATGTTTTAGTTTGTGGGGGACTCTAAACCTGTATTGCAGAACACAGTAGTTGGCAGACAGGAGCAGTTTGTGGGAGTGTCCCACGGAGTGAGATGAGTCTAGCAGTTTTGGGGGATAGCTGGAGCAGAACAGAGGTCGGCTGGCAGAGCAGCTGGTGGACCGAGCTGAGCAGTTTGTGGGGAAGGCAAAAGCAGAATCCCATGGAGAGGCAGAGCAGTCAGCAGTGGACCACATAAGGTGCCCCTTTCTACTCAGGCTAGCAGGGGGAAAAACCCTGCAGATAGACTCTTGAACTCTGGGGTTGCGCAACTGTAGGTGATTTTGGGGTTGCTGGACTCTTGAAACGTTGGAGATATTGGACTTTGGAGCCTTGGGGTGATTTGGGGATTGCTGGACTCATGAGCCCAGGGAAAAGGACACGGCCTAGTTGAGGTGTTTTCCCAATTTAATGCTATGTTGTTTATCTCACGTTATTAAACATTTTCTGCTACACCCAGACTCTGTGCTTGCGAGAGGGGAAGTATTGCCTCTTTGAGGCACCTAGGAGTGCGTATGTAAAATTTTCCCATGTCACTGGGTGGGGACTCGAGCTGGTTTGCATTACATTGTAGGCAAGGGACCCCTATGTATTGAACCCAGTCCTTGCTGCTATCAGTTCAGCCTGGCAGAAGGGTTCCACCTACGTCCATGATCAAGGGGTCCCTGGGGGGCTTAGGGAGTTCGTGGGGGGCACAGATATCTAGGTCCAGGCTGTAGGGGGTCGGGGGGGGGCTCAGGAGTTTGGTGGGGGGAACAGATACCTACGTCCAGGCTGCAGGTGTCCCAGAGGGACTTAGAGGGTGTCACGTAGTGTGGTGGAATCTGGCCCTGCACCCCTCTTCCTGGGACACACAGTGACTCAGCCAGCCAGTAAAACAGAAGGTTTTTTTGGCCAACAGGAACGAAGGATACAGCAGGGCTTTTGGACACAACCAGGACCCCTCAATCGAGTCCTTCTGGGGGTTCAGGAAGCTTAGTTCGCAGTTTGGGATTCCCTGAATTCCAACAACCCAGCTCCAAACCAAAACTGAACTAACTCCCTCCAGCCAGCCCCTTCCTTTATTCAGCTTCCTGGGCAAAGGTGCTGACCCCCTCCCAGCTGCCTAGCTTAAGTTACAGGCTTAGGTCCTGTCCCTCACCTAAAGTCACCCGCTGCTCTCCCATCCCGCACACAGACAGTCCCCACTCCATAACAGTAATGCCCAGAGCATTTCGCGCATGGAACAACAGTGACACCATGTGGCCACACAGGGTAATGCACAGAGCATTTCCTGCATGGAGCAAGAGTGACACCGTGTGGCCATGCAGGGTAATGCACAGAGCATTTTCCCGCATGGAGCAACAGTGGCACCGTGTGGCCACAGAGGGTAACACACAGAGCATTTCCCCGCATGGAGCAACAGTGACACCATGTGGCCACACAGGGTAATACACAGAGCAGTTCCCCGCATGGAGCAACAGTGACACCATGTGGTCACGCAGGGTAATGCACAGAGCATCGCACCTACGTGGAGGCTGTAGAGATCCCTCGAGGGCTTACGGGGGTTCATAGCGTCAAAGATATCTACATCCAGTATGGGCGGGACCCTGGGAGAGTTAGGGGGGTTGTGAGGGGCATAGGTACTTGCGTCCAGGTTGTAGAGGTCCTGGTGGGGATTAAGGGCTTCCTGGAGGACACCAATATCTAGTTCCGGGCTGGAGAGGTCCCTGGACGGCGTAGTGGTATTCTGGGGGAGCACAGTGATCCCTGGGGGTTTAGGAGCTTGGTGAGGGGCACAGATACCTATGTTTCTCCTGGAGGGGTCCCTGGGGGGGCTTAGTGGTATTGTAGGGGACACAGATACCTACGTCCAGGCTATAGGCATTCTGGGGGGGCTTAGGGCTTTGGGGGGGCACAGATACCTACATCCAGGCTGGAGGGGCCCCGGGGGGCTTAGGGGGGTTGTGGGGGGCACAGCTATGTACGTCCAGGCTGGAGAGGTTCCAGGGAGTATAAGGAATTTTTGTGGACAGCAGAGATACCTATCTCCAGGATCTAGGGGTCCCTGGGGGGCTTAGGGTTTTTTTGGGAGGCACAGATAACTATGTCCAGGTTGGAGTGGTTCCTGGGGGGTTTAGGGGGTTCCTGTGGGGCACAGATACCTAGGTCCATGCTGTAGGGGTCCCCGGGTGGATTAGGGGTTTTCTGAGGGGTACAGATACATACGTCTAGGCTGTAGGGGTCCCTGGGAGGCTTAGGGGGTTTGTGGGGGGCAGCCATACCTAAGTCCAGGCAATAGGGCTTCCAGGGGGAATTAGTGTGTTGGGGGGGCACAGATACCTAGATCCAGGCTGGAGGGTTCCCGATGGGGGGGGGGCTTAGGCAGTTTGTGTTCGGCAAAGATACCTACCTCCAGGCTGGAGGGGTGTCTCGGCACTTAGGGATTGTGGCGGGGCACAGATACCTCCGTCCAGGCTGGAGGGTCCCTGGGGAGCTTAGCGGGTTCGTAGGGGGCACAGATACCTAAATCCAGGCTGGAGGGATCCAGGGGGGGCTTATGGGGTTCAGGGGGCACAGATACTTATCTCTAGGCTGTAGTGGTCCCTGGTGGGCTTAGGGGGTTTTGGGGGGCCCCAGATACCTAAGTCCATGCTGTAGGGGTCCCTACAGGTGCTTATGGGTTCATGGGGTGCACAGATTCTTATGTCCAGGCTGGAGGGGGCAGGGGGGGTTGGGGTTTCATGGGGGGCACAGATACGAACCTCCAGGCTGTAGGAGTCCCAGGGGGCTGTGGGGGTACAGATACCTACATCTGGGCTGGAGGGTTCCTGGGGGGTATAGAGGGTTTGTGGGGGGCAGAGATACCTAGGTACAGGCTGTCGGTGTCCCGAGGAGATGAGGCGGTTCACTGGGGGCTCAGATACATCCAGGCTGGATGTGTCCTGAGGAGCTTAGGGGGTTCGTGCGGTGCTCAGACACCTGTGTCCAGGCTGTAGGGATCCCTGGGGGCTTAGGGGGTTCGTGGGGGTCACAGGTAGTTACGTCCAGGCTGAAGGGGTAATGGGAGTGCTTAAGGGATCGGGGCTGACACAGATACCTACGTCCAGGGTCTAGGGGTCCCGAGGGGATTGGGGGTTGAGGGGGGAACGGATACCTACGTCATAGCTGGAGGTGTCTTGGGTGGTTTAGGAGGTTCGTTGGAGTCACAGATACCTAAGTCCAGGCTGTAGCGGTTCCTGGGGCATTCAGGGATTTCTGGGGGTCACAGATACCTACGTGCAGACTGGAGGGGTCCTGGAGCGCTTAGGAGATTTATGGGGGGCACAGATACCAACATACTGGCTGTAAAGTTCCCTGGGGGGCTTTGTGGGTTCGGGGGGCACAGATACCAATGTCCTGGCTGTAGATGTTCCTGGGGTACATAGAGGGGCTGTGGTCACACATAACCCTACATCCAGGCTGTCGGGGTCCCGGGGGCCCCTGGCCAAATTGGGTCCCCCTGGAAAAGTCTCCCTCACGGTGGCCCCAGGGCTGGAGGAGCTCCCACTCCCTGATATGGCGCAGAGGCTGCAGCAGGGGCACAGAGCTTCTCTGGTGTCAGGGCCACAGCGGGGCAGGGGTAAAGGAGTGAGACCAGAGAAGCTCTGTGCCCCTGCTGCAGCCCCCAGGTAATAGAAGGGAGTGGGAGCTCTTCCAGCCCTGAGGCCACCGTGGAGGAACATCTACAGCCAGGACATTGGTATCTGTCATACATTAGAAGCAGGAGGAAGACTAAGGACAGGGTAGGCCCACTGCTCAGTGAGGAGGGGGAAACGGTAACGGGAGACTTGGAAATGGCAGAGATGCTTAATGACTTCTTTGTTTCAGTCTTCACTGAGAAGTCTGAAGGAATGTCTAGTATAGTGAATGCTTACGGGAAGAGGGTAGGTTTAGAAGAGAAAATAAGGAAAGAGCAAGTAAAAAATCACTTAGAAAAGTTAGATGCCTGCAAGTCACCAGGGCCTGATGAAATGCATCCTAGAATACTCAAGGAGTTAATAGAAGAGGTATCTGAGCCTCTAGCTATTATCTTTGGGAAATCATGGGAGACGGGGGAGATTCCAGAAGACTGGAAGGGGGCAAATATAGTGCCCATCTATAAAAAGGGAAATAAAAACAACCCAGGAAACTACAGACCAGTTAGTTTAACTTCTGTGCCAGGGAAGATAATGGAGCAGGTAATCAAAGAAATCATCTCCAAACACTTGGAAGGTGGTAAGGTGATAGGGAATAGCCAGCATGGATTTGTAAAGAACAAATCGTGTCAAACTAATCTGATAGCGTTCTTTGATAGGATAACGAGCCTTGTGGATAAGGGAGAAGCGGTGGATGTGATATACCTAGACTTTAGTAAGGCATTTGATACGGTCTCGCATGATATTCTTATAGATAAACTAGGAAAGTACAATTTAGATGGGGCTACTATAAGGTGGGTGCATAACTGGCTGGATAACCGTACTCAGAGAGTAGTTGTTAATGGCTCCCAATCCTGCTGGAAAGGTATAACAAGTGGGGTTCCGCAGGGGTCTGTTTTGGGACCGAATCTGTTCAATATCTTCATCAACGATTTAGAGGTTGGCATAGAAAGTACGCTTATTAAGTTTGCGGATGATACCAAACTGGGAGGGATTGCAACTGCTTTGGAGGACAGGGTCAAAATTCAAAATGATCTGGACAAATTGGAGAAATGGTCTGAGGTAAACAGGATGAACTTCAATAAAGATAAATGCAAAGTGCTCCACTTAGGAAGGAACAATCAGTTTCACACATACAGAATGGGAAGAGACTGTCTAGGAAGGAGTATGGCAGAAAGAGATCTAGGGGTCGTAGTGGACCACAAGCTTAATATGAGTCAACAGTGTGATACTGTTGCAAAAAAAGCAAACGTGATTCTGGGATGCATTAACAGGTGTGTTGTAAACAAGACACGAGAAGTCATTCTTCCGCTTTACTCTGCGCTGGTTAGGCCTCAACTGGAGTATTGTGTCCAGTTCTGGGCACCACATTTCAAGAAAGATGTGGAGAAATTGGAGAGGGTCCAGAGAAGAGCAACAAGAATGATTAAAGGTCTTGAGAACATGACCTATGAAGGAAGGCTGAAGGAATTGGGTTTGTTTAGTTTGGAAAAGAGAAGACTGAGAGGGGACATGATAGCAGTTTTCAGGTATCTAAAAAGGTGTCATCAGGAGGAGGGAGAAAACTTGTTCACCTTAGCCTCCAATGATAGAACAAGAAGCAATGGGCTTAAACTGCAGCAAGGGAGATTTAGGTTGGACATTAGGAAAAAGTTCCTAACTGTCAGGGTAGTTAAACACTGGAATAGATTGCCTAGGAAAGTTGTGGAATCTCCATCTCTGGAGATATTTAAGAGTAGGTTAGATAAATGTCTATTAGGGATGGTCTAGACAGTATTTGGTCCTGCCATGAGGGCAGGGGACTGGACTCGATGACCTCTCGAGGTCCCTTCCAGTCCTAGAGTCTATGAGTCTATGAGTAATCTGTGCCCCCCATAAACCACCTAATCCCCACGGGAACCCCTACAGCCAGGATGTTGGTATCTGTCCCCCTATAAATCTCCTAAGCCCTCTGGAACCCTTCCAGTCTGAACGTAGGTATCTGTGACCCCCAGAAATCCCCGAATACCCCAGGAACCCCTACAGCCTGGACTTAGGGATCTGTGACTCCAACGAACCTCCTAAACCACCCAGGACCCCTTCAGCTAGGACGTAGGCATCTGTTCCCCCCTCAACCCCCAATCCCCTCGGGACCCCTAGACCCTGGACGTAGGTATCTGTGTCCACCCCGATTCCCTAAGCACCCCCATTACCCCTTTAGCCTGGACGTAGGTATCTGTACTCCCACAAACCCCCTAAACGTCCCAGCGACCCCTTCAGCCTGGAAGTCCCTATCTGTGACACCCACGAACCTCTAACCTCCCAGGGATCCCTACAGCCTGGACACAGGTGTCTGAGCACCCCACAAACCCCCTAAGCTCCTCGGGACACATCCAGCCTGGATGTATCTGAGCCCCCAGTGAACCGCCTAATCTCCTCGGGACACCGACAGCCTGTACCGAGGTATCTATGCCCCCCACAAACCCCCCATAACCCCCAGGACCCATCCAGACTAGATGTAGGTATCTGCACCCCCACAGCCTCCCTGGGACTCCTACAGCCTGGAGGTTTGTATCTGTGCCCCTCATGAAACCCCAACCCCCCCTGTCCCCTCCAGACTGGACATAAGTATCTGTGCACCCCACGAATTCATAAGCACCTGTAGGGACGCCTACAGCATGGACTTAGGTATCTGGGGCCCCCCAAAACCCCCTAAGCCCACCAGGGACCCCTATAGCCTAGAGATAAGCATCTGTGCTCCCTGAACCCCATAAGCCCCCCCTGGACCCATCCAGTCTGGACTTAGGTATCTGTGCCCCACATAAACCCGCTAAGCCCCCCAGGTACCCTCCAGCCTGGATGGAAGTATCTGTGCCCCCACAACCCCTAAGTGCCGAGAAACCCCTCCAGCCTGGAGGTAGTTATCTGTGCCCACCAGAAACCGCTTTAGCCCCCCCAGGGACCACTCCAGCCTGGATGCAGATATCTGTGCCCAACACAAACGGCGTAAGCCCCCTCCCCGGGAACCCTCCAGCTTAAACCTAGGTATCTGTGCCCCCCCAACACACTAATTCCCCCTGGAAGACCTATTGCCTGGAAGTAGGTATCTCTGCCCCCCACAAACCCCCTAAGCCTCCCAGGGATCCCTACAGCCTAGACGTAGGTATCTCTGCCACCCAGAAAACCCCTAATCCACCCAGGGAACCCTACAGCATGGACCTAGGTATCTGTGCCCCCCAGGAACTCCCTAAACCCCCCAGGAACCACTCCAACCTGGACATAGATATCTGTGCCTCCCAAAAAAACCTAAGCCTCCCGGAACCCCTAGAGTATGGAGATAGGTATCTCTGCCATCCGCAAAAACACCTAATCCTCTCCGGAACCTCTCCAGCCTGGATGTACATATCTGTGCCCCTCCCAACAAACCACCTAAGCACCCCGGGACCCCTCCAGCCTGGATGGAGGTATCTGTGCCCCCTCAAACCCCTAAGCCCCCCCAGAATCCCTATAGCCTGGACGTAGGTATCTGTGTCTCCTACAGTACCACTAAGCCCCCCCCCCAGGGACCCCTCCAGGACATACATAGGTATCTGTGCCCCTCACCAAGTCCCTATACCCCCAGGGATCACGGTGCTCACCACAACCCCCTAAGCGTCCAGGGACCCCTTCAGCCTGGACGTAGATATTGCTGTCCTCCAGGAAGCCTTTAATCCCCACCAGGACCTCTACAGCCTGGACGCAAGTACCTATGCCCCTCACAACCCCACTAACTCTCCCAGGGTCCCGCCCATACTGGATGTAGATATCTGTGACCCTACGAACCCCCGTAAGCCCTCGAGGGATCTCTACAGCCTCCACGTAGGTGCGATGCACTGTGCATTACCCTGCGTGACCACACGGTGTCACTGTTGTTCCATGCTGGAAATGCTCTGTGCATTACCCTGTGTGGCCACACGGTGTCACTGTTGCTCCATGCGAGAAAATGCTCTCTGCATTACCCTGCGTGACCACATGGTGTCACTGTTGCTCCATGGAGGAAATGCTCTGTGCATTACCGTGCGTGACCACACGGTGTCACTGTTGCTCCATGCGGGGAAATGCTCTGTGCATTACCCTGCGTGACCACATGGTGTCACTGTTGCTCCATGCAGGAAATGTTCTGTGCATTACCCTCTGTGGCCACACGGTGTCACTGTTGCTCCATGGAGGAAATGCTCCGTGGATTACCCTGCGTGGCCACACAATGCCACTGTTGCTCCATGCAGGAAATGTTCTGTGTATTAGCCTGCGTGGCCACACGGTGCCACTGTTGCTCCATGCGTGGAAATGCTCTGTGCATTACCCTGTGTGGCCACACGGTGTCACTGTTGCTCCATACAGGAAATGCTCTGTGCATTACCCTGTATGGCCACATGGTGTCACTGTTGCTCCACGGGGGAAATGCTCTGGGCATTACTGTGATGGAGTGGGGACTGTCTGTGTGGGGGATGGGAGAGCAGCGGGTGATTTTAGGTGAGGGACAGGACCTAAGCCTGTAACTTAAGCTAGGCAGCTGGGAGGGGGTCAGCACCTTTGCCCAGGAAGCTGAATAAAGGAAGGGGCTGGTTGGAGGGAGTTAGTTCAGTTTTGGTTTGGACCTGGGTTGTTGGAATTCAGGGAATCCCAAACTGGGAACTAAGCTTCCTGAACCCCCAGAAGGACTCGATTGAGGGGTCCTGGTTGTGTCCAAAAGCCCTGCTGTATCCTTCGTTCCTGTTGGCCAAAAAAACCTTCTGTTTTACTGGCTGGCTGAGTCACTGTGTGTCCCAGGAAGAGGGGTGCAGGGCCAGATTCCACCACACTACGTGACACCCCCTAAGTCCCTCTGGGACCCCTGCAGCCTGGACGTAGGTATCTGTGCCCCCCACCAAACTCCTGAGCCCCCCCGACCCCCTACAGCCTGGACCTAGATATCTGTGCCCCCCACGAACTCCCTAAGCCCCCCAGGGACCCCTTGAGCCTGGACGTAGGTGCAACCCTTCTGCCAGGCAGAACTGATAGCAGCAAGGACTGGGTTCAATACATAGGGGTCCCTTGCCTACAATGTAATGCAAACCAGCTCGAGCCCCCACCCAGTGACATGGGATAATTTTACATACGCACTCCTAGGTGCCTCAAAGAGGCAATACTTCCCCTCTCGCAAGCACAGAGTCTGGGTGTAGCAGAAAATGTTTAATAACGTGAGATAAACAACATAGCATTAAATTGGGAAAACACTTCAACTAGGCCGTGTCATTTTCCCTGGGCTCATGAGTCCAGCAATCCCCAAATCACCCCAAGGCTCCAAAGTCCAATATCTCCAACGTTTAAAGAGTCCAGCAACCCCAAAATCACCCACAGTTGCGCAACCCCAGAGTTCAAGAGTCTATCTGCAGGGTTTTTCCCCCTGCCAGCCTGAGTAGAAAGGGGTACATTATGTGGTCCACTGCTGACTGCTCTGCCTCTCCATGGGATTCTGCTTTTGCCTTCCCCACAAACTGCTCAGCTCACTCCACCAGCTGCTCTGCCAGCCGACCTGTGTTCTGCTCCAGCTATCCCCCAAAACTGCTAGACTCACCTCACTCCGTGGGACACTCCCACAAACTGCTCCTGTCTGCCAACTACTGTGTTCTGCAATACAGTTTCAGAGTTCCCCACAAGCTAATACATCTTTTCACTGATTTCAGCTCAAGAACCTAGAAACTCAACTTTTAAGAGAATAAAAAATCAACACTGCTATTCAACTGTTAAAAGAAAAAAACTGCAATTGGTGACTCTAGCTCACCCAACGAGCCCACTCCCTTGTCTAGTGAGTGCCACTCAACTGATGGTGAGAATCCCTGTCTCAAAGTTGTTTCACAGTTCCTCATCCACACAATCAGGGTGACAACACTCCACATCTCACACCCCAACAACAAATAAACTGGGGATACCATAGCTGCCAAAGTAACCATCCCAGGCTGCCGTGGCCGTGTCACGCACGGTGAGTGTGTCTATGCAAACATGATCAGACCCTGAAATCCTTTTCCACACTTGCCATAATTCACCACCAGATGGGAGGGTAGAGTTCATCCTGCTTCTGCTTACATAGGTATCTGTGCCCCCCACAACCCCCTAATCCCACCAGAACCCATCTAGCCTGGATAATGGTATCTGTGCTCTCCACAAACCTCTAAGCCCCCCAGGGAACCCACAAGCCCAGATGTAGGCATCCGTATGCCCCACACACCCCTTAATACCCACAGGAACCTTCCAGACTGTAGGTAGGTATCTGTGACCCCTAGAGCCCCACAAAGTCTCTCGGGACCCGTACAGCATGGATGTTTGTATCTGTGACCGACAAAAACCGCCTAAGCTACCCAGGGCCACCTACCATCAGGATGTAGGTATCTGTTCCCCCCCCAAACACACCTAATCCCCCCGGAACCCCTCCAGCCTAGATGAAGGTATCTCTGACCCCACGAATCCGCTAAGACATGACAGGACCCCTCCAGCATCGACATAGGTATCTGTGCCCACACAACCCTCCTAAGACCCCCAAAACCCCTCCAGCCTAGACGCAGGTATCTGTGCCCAGCATGAACCCACTAAGGTCCCTAGGACCCCTCTTGCCTGGATGAATGTATCTGTGCCCCTTACAAACCCCTAAACCCCCCCCCAGGATCCCTATAGACCGGACGTAGATATCTCTGCACCCTCACGAACCCACTGATCCTCCCAGCGACCCCTACAGCATGGAAGTAGGTATCTGTACCCCAAAATTCCCCAAAGCAACCCCAGGACCCCTACAGCCTCGATATAGGTATCTGTGCCCCCGCACAACTCCCTAATACCCCCAGAACTCCTCCAGCCTGGACGTAGATATTTGTGACTTCCAGGAACCCCCAAAGCCCTCCCCAGGACTTCTCCAGTCCCTACATAGGTATCTCTGCCCCCCACCAGCCTTCTAAGACCCATAGGGCCCCCACCAGCCTGGTTATAGCTATATGTACGCCACACAAACCCCCTAAGCTCCCCAGGGCCCCCTCCAACCGGTACGTAGGTATCTGCGCAACCACAAACCCTTAAGTCCCCCAGGGACCCCTCCAGACCATACGTAGGTTTCTGTGACCCTTACCAACTCCTTAAACCCCCAGTGACCACTACAGCATGGACGTATGTATCTATGCTCACCACAACCCCCTAGGCCATCCAGGGACCTCTCCAGCCCTGACGTAGATATTTGTGCCCCTCATGAAGCCCCTAATGCCCACCAGAATGTCTCCAGCCTGGACGTAGCTATCTGTGCCCCCCACGACCCCTAAGCCCCCCAGGGATCTCTACAGCCTCTACATAGGCGTGATGCTCTGTGCATTACCCTGCATGGCCACATGTTGTCACTGTTCCTCTATGAGAGAAATGCTCTGTGCATTACCCTGCGTGGCCACATGGAATCACTGTTGCTCCATCCAGGAAATGCTCTGGGCATTTCCCTGCATGGCCACATGGTGTCACTGTTGCTCCATGCAGGAAATGCTCTGTCCATTAGCTGGTGTGGTCACAAGGCGTCAATGTTGCTCCATGTGGGAAATGCTCTGTGCATTACCCTGCCTGGCCACACGGTGTCACAGTTGCTCCATATGGGAAATGTTCTGTGCGTTACCGTGCGTGGCCACATGGTGTCACTGTTGCTCCATGCGGGAAATGCTCTGTGCATTACTGTGATGGAGTAGGGACTGTCTGTGTGGGGGATGGGAGAGCAGGGGGTGACTTTAGGACCGGACACGTGCTCAGCTTGTAACCTGAGCTAGGCGGGGGGAGGGGTCAGCACCTTTGCCCGGGAAGCTGGACACAGCAAATGGCCGGCTGGAGGGAGTTGGGTTAGTTCAGTTTCGGTTTTGGTCTGGGTGGTTGGAATTCAGGGATTCCCAAACTGGGAACTAAGTTTCCTGAACCCCTAGAAGGACTTGATTGTGGGGTCCTGCTTGTGCCTCCAAGCTCTGCTGTATCCTTCGCTCCTGTTGTCCAATAAACCTTCTGTTTTACTGACTGGCTGAGAGTCACTGTGAGTCCCAGGAAGAGGGGTGCAGGACCAGACTGTCCCACACTCCGTGACAGACCCTAAGCCCCTCCGAGACCCCTGCAGCCTGGACGTAGGTATCTGTGCCTCCCACCAAACACCTAAGACACTCAGAGATCCCTCCAGCCTGAACTTAGGTATCTGTGCCCCCCACAAACCCCCTAAGCCCCCGAGGGACCTATACAGCCAGAACATTGGTATCTGTTCCCCATATAGACTCCATAAGCCCCTTGCAACACTCCAGTGTGCACGTAGGTATATGTGCCCCTCAGAAACCCTCTAAGCCCCCAGGAACCCCTACTGCCTGGACATAGGTATTTGCACTCCCACAACCCCCCTAACCCCCCCCTCCCGGGACATCTACAATCTGGACGTAGATATCTGTGCCCCTCACGAAACCTCTAACTCCCCCTGGGAACGATACAGCCTGGACATACGTATCTGTGCCCACTCGAACCCCTAAAACCCACTGGTACCCCTACAGCCTGGACATCATAGGTGTCTTTGGCCCCCACAAATCCCCTAAGACTCCCAGGATGCCTCCAGCCTGGACGTAGGTATCTTTGCCCCCCACTAACCCCCTAAGCCCCCCTGGTAACCCTACAGCCTGGATGTAGGAATATGTGCCCCCCACGAACCCTCTAAGCCCCCATCGGACCATAGAGCATGGAGATTGCTATCTGTGTCCCCCCCAAACTCTCTAAGCCCCCCAGGGACCGCTATGGCCTGGACATAGGTATCTGTGCACCCCAAGGCCCCTAAGATCCCCCGGACCTCTGCAGCCTGGCTGTAGGTGTGACGGTGCTGCCCGTGGGAGCCAGCTCAGCTCACTCAATCAGAGTGAATTGCAAACAAAACAGGGCAGACAAATCCCAAACGCTGCTGGTTATTTCAATACTTAGATTTACCAAGCCAGCACAAAACAGCTTCTGTAGTACCTCACTGGTTACTTAGAAGTTTAAACCACGCAGTTCCCTTAAAGTACCCAGCCTCAGGCCTCCGTCCAGACACACCTGTTAGATATGATGATGATTCCTGAAAATCTTACTTCATCATATAAAAGAAAAGATTCTTCCGATCCCAAAGGATCAGCCACATAACCAGGTTCAATTATAACTTAGATTTTACCTAAAATACATGCTATAGCCAATTCTTATAAACTAAGCTAAAATTTATTAGAAAAGAAAAGAGAGAGAGTGAGTGTTGGTTAAAAGATTAATAGACATATAGACTTGAATTCAATTTTTGAGGTTCAGATACCAAGTAGACATGAGCTTGTAGTTGCCAAAAGTCCTTTTAGAAATAGTCCATAGGTTATAATCCACTGTCCATATTCAGGGTGGCTCCAGTCAATGACTGGGGATCTCAATCCTTGTGGCTTAAGGTTTCCCCCTCTTGAAACCCAGAGCAGATCTGAGATGAAGAAGGATCGTGTCCCAGGTTCTTAAACATTTCCAGCAGCCTTTCAGCCTGAGAAAACAATAGGCTTAACTCTTCTTCCAAACATCCTGGCAATTAGTACATCCATCAAACAGTTCAGATACAGATTACCACAACCTTCAAAGAGACACAGACAATAATACTATTTCACTCAAGTATCATCATAAATGTTAATATTCTTTTTTTGCTCTTTGAATTAAAACTAGAGCAATAGACAAGACTTGTTTGCTGACATCACAAGACCTGAGCAAACACCTCCCCTTCTACCTCTAACACTGAAGACTTGCATTTCAAAGCTCTGTTCATTTACATATCTTGTTAACCAGTTTTTAAGGTTCACCCACGGGGCAGGTCAGTCGGTGGGGTGAGTTAATTAAATCTTTCTGGCCCTGTCACCTTCCAATGAGATATTAGATTATACTTATGTCAGGGACTCTAACCCAGACGGCAAAGTTCGTTGTCTGACCGCGAGAGAGACAGGCAACACCAGCAAGGTCCGATCAAAAGCTCTTTATTGACAAGTGCACGCATCAATAGAGAGCAGCTCGTCTCCAGAGAGAACCAGCCTGCTCTTTACATCTTAGTATAAGCCTATGTAGACAGTTCCGTTGCGTCATAAATTATTCACTGGAGCAACCCACCCCCTTCTTCTAACAACTAGAAACTAGACACCTTTAGTATACATGCATGCCTAAAGTTAGAAATGTAGGGGAGTTAAAAACAAACAAAGAACAAAACCAGGGAGCGAAAACAAGGAGGCTGGGAAACTAGGACTCTTATCAGTTCTTCGAAGGAGCTGCCCGAACACAGCACATCTGGTACTATGCCAGGAATGCAGCTTCTCTCTTATCTCACTTTTTCCCAGCGCTTGTGAGACATGCTGCTGCTTCTCAGTGTTTTCCACTCAGGGATTACCCACAAACCTCTGTTAGCCTGACTTTGGTCAGGTTGGCATACCTGGTTTTGTCTGCTATATCTTTATTCAGGCCTAACAATCCCCCCTTTGTCCCTAGAGGACCATAATGGGACTCTTGGGACACATATCCATTTAACAATTGTACGGGGGAGGCTAGTAAACCATGACCCAAGGTCTGAGTGGAGGTCCTTAAAACTAAAAGTGTGATCAAGAGATATAGCATGGAAAACAACAGCAACATTCTTAATAGCTTGTAAATCTTTGTCAATTAAGCCAGAGTGATTAACAGCAAAGCAACATTTTTCCCCAATGCGAGCACAAGCCCTTCTCTAATTCAGCATTCATGGCATTTAGCACACGTCTATTTTGCAAAGTTACTTCTGCTACTTCATCAGTCTTTCGTTGCAACTTTTGGAAAGCGTCTATTAATGCATTAGCTGGTTTTTTTCAAGCTCTGCAGAAATATTTACAACTGCTCTCTTGAGCTTAGCCACCCACAATCCAGGAATGAATGCACGGACAAAAGAGTGGAATCCTGTTTGTCTGACAACTAAGGGATTGGGGCACTGACTATAAATCAGTTAGGTATACCAAGTGGTCTAATTTCCCAGATGTTTCGGTGAATAATCCAGTCCCATGTGCATCCTCCCCATGGACCCGTCAGGATTCGGTATGTGGAAGCCCACACCCCCAGTCCAAATGCTTGGAAGGAGCACTGTAAATGTTTACACTTCCACCCAGAAAGTCTTTAGTATATCTCCATGACCACAGATCAGATGGTACTCCTGATGTGTCTGTAAGGGCAGTGGGCCAAGTCTGGTACTCAAGATCACTCCAAATGGCCATCAGCTGGTCATTCAGGAAATTCTGAATCTCCAAACATACTAGATCCCACTGCAATGCCTTCCCAGCCTCAGTGATATTTAATACCATCTTTCCTTGGTGTAGTACTATATTACATTTGTTATTTAACTATTTTCAGGTACTTTTAAAAGGCATTGACATTAATAGCATAGGAGTGGGTTACATTATTAGTCACTGGAATGGTTTCAATACAGGTAAAATTTCCAGTGGCAGAACAAACTCTTCGGGTACTTGTTATTTAAAATCCAATTAGAGAGAGCAATACATGCTGAAGAATTTATCCACAACACAGGGCACAGCCTGTAGAATAAACCCCAAAATCCAATCAATACCACATTCCCAAGCATGGGTCCCACAAATTTTTTCTGCCAGTGTACAATTCTTTGTTTCTTCACCGGGGTCAGTTCTTAACGTCCTTTCTAGTCAGGAATTCCTGGACTTTAGCAATTTCAGTGGAGTGAGTGTTCCTTCTTCTTTCCCAAAACAGTCTTGGTGCAGCATCGTATAGGGGAGAGGTTACTAGCACATCACCCTGTAATGGTTTTGCTTTTTCTAGAAAAATTCAAAGGCACAGTAGATCTGTCAGTGGATAAGGGAGAGGCTACTAGCACTTCACCTTGTACTTTTTCCCTACTGTCCAGAAGGCACAGTGGAGCTAGAAGGTGAAATAGGCTAATCATCAGTAGGAGAATTCTCCCAATGTGGAGGGGTCTTTTTGCAGTGAGAATCTTGGGTCCAAGCAGTCAGTTTTTGGTACTTCACAGCGGTGTTGGTAGTCATCAGGACTTAAGGGCCTTTCCAGCATGGAGCCAAGGCAGTCTTTCGTTGGTGGACCTTTACATCAATCCCGTCTCCTGGTTCCAAGGAGTGGCAGGGCTGCTAGGGTCTTTGGGTAGCGCTTCCTTACCTGTGAGAAAAAAAACTTAACACATTTCATTAGTGCCTGGCAGTGTTTTTCAGATCTCATAGCTGCATGGGCAAATTCAAGCCCTCCTTTTCCTGGTTGTTAACCAAGTCTTAACTGTGAGCAGTGTCCTTGAATGGAGTCAGTGTCTTATCTATAGCCTGAGCTTGCTATTTTGTTTTATTTTATTTTTTCAGTTAATTCATTCTGTTCTTTGTGCTTCTTCCCTTCTTGGCTTCTTTTAACCTGCAAAGGAAACTTTCACTTTTTACTCATACACCTTTTTCCCAACAATGAACACCTACACATTGTCATTATACAGTACATTAGTCTTATTATTTAATATATGCCACACACACCCTTTTACTAAAATAACCTTATTACAGAACTTTCGAGCAACAAGCCAGGACAAGCACACCCACTTTGAGGAGTTCACTCAATACAACCTCTAGTCCAATAGCCTTCCACCATCCCCAGCCCTCTGGCTAGAAATCTGAGGTAGCCAGAAAGATCCCATGTACAATATGGGGAGTGGGTTAACTTTTCATGTCCTTGCTTTCAAAGACTGTTGGTATGCAAATTTTAACAACAATTTTTGCAATTAACAATTTGACCAATAAAGTTTCTTTTCCTTACTTAAGGAAATGCATTAGACTTTAGTATATCACATTCTCCTGATTTATCTAAACACTTTGTATTCCAAGTTGAACAAAGCAAGTATCTGCATTTTAATTTAACGTTTTTGTTTGATTTTAAACTAGATTATTTTGTAAAAATATTAAACACAAAAATTCCGGCCACAAGACAAACACCACAAGACAGAACATAGAACACAAAACATAATTTCTATTGTGCCAGTAAATGCATGGTACGTTGAATGCTGTTTAGCTGGCATCAGTTTTCTCTGATTATCTGAAAGACAAAAAAACAGAGGTCTACCCCTTCTGGGCAGACAATCATTGCTTAAAATAGACAAATACCCTTGTTGATTTCAGGAAAAACAGAGGAATTATCCCATATTTTATGTGTTTCAGAGGCAGCCCAGGTTTCAGTGGCTCCTACCTTATCAGTTAGATAATTTGCATGAATACAGATGCTTTCTGGCTTGCTTTTTACTTTTAACTCTTGCTTTCAAACACTGAAAGAAAACATCACTACTTATAGTGCCCTTACAGCCTAATAAAATTTCAATTACATAGCACTATATACATTCTTCAGCTAATTTAACTAAATTCTAAATGATTGCAATTAACAATTTCTTTGCCTCAATTTATTTACAAACATTTCAAAGACACCAAGAACTTTCCTCTTTAGCATTTTTACAAAGTTCAACTGCTGTTTCCTCCAGCAACTACAGAGTTAACTTCTCACTCTCCCTTAAATCACTTGCTTGTCTCCCAACAGCCACTTTTATCAACTCAAATCACCATTCCAAGTAAGTTCTGGGTATTTGAAATCCCCATGCTTACACTTACTTACTCCTTCCTTCCACTACACCCTTAAAGTTTTCCAACCTGTTTTCCAATCTCTCTGTCTGTTGCCTGCCCGCCTGGGCCCGATCCTGCTTTTCTCACTGAACCGTCCCTTCCATAGGCACCAACTTCTTCCACTACCAGTTTAGCTAGGAGGGTGGGCTTCTCAACTAGCCCCCCACCCCTCCTGGTCTCTTCCCTTAAACATTCTTACTGACAAGACTACCCGAGTCCTCCTTCATGAGGCTTGCCATCTAGACGAAGACACATGGCCCATTGGGCAAAGGCCATTTACTTAACATATAATTTGAAGGACTACTCTTAGAGGGTTTACCCAGAGACTCATTCATCTGTTTGACACTTAAACAGAAAAGAGAATTACACAGAGAGCAGAGGGAATTACAGTCTAAGCCAGACTTTCCCACTTCTATACACTGAACGCTACAGGGGACGGGACAGAAGGATCTCAATTTAACCTCAGAGCTGTCTCGCACACATGGCTTCCACTCCGAGGAATTATGAACAAGAGGTTCAGTTCCACCCACACTCCTAACACCCAAATGAACAGAGAAAAAAAAACAACAACAGTAACTGGTTAAATAGAACAGAACCAGAACCAAATAGTGTTTCCTTATCCTATTAGGACTCACTTTTACTCGTGCAGTTCTCAGCATATAACACCAACAGTACCAAGCAAAGCAAACACAAAATAACAAGGGTAAAACAAATAGATGGTGTAAATTCTGCAGGGCTCCCCCCTTCTTAATTGCTCACCAAACTGTGACAAATTTCTGTTACCAATCTATCCCTCATGTCAGATGATCAGGCTGACACTACAGGATCGTTGGGAGAAGATAAAGAAAACACACCATATAACTGAATTTTAAAGCTTCATTAATAAAATAATAAAACAACAACGGAGAGTGTTGGGAACGCTCTCACATCACTCAGGAAAATATTAATGCCCCAAGCCCGAAGCTCCTTTCATACTTACACACGTACGTCCAGACTGGCCACTTCTGTGTATAATGTTCAGAGGAGGGGGAGAGGTGGAAGGGAGATTATCCTGTATACAGCTTGTCCAGAATTTCCAACATGCTTCTGCTCTTGGGAGGGCTGTTCTTTTACACCCTGGAATCTCCTGCGGCGTCTCTTTCAGAGATTCCAGTCCAGGTCGGCTGCCTGTGGCTTCTTTGGTGTCACCAAGCCACACCGACTCCAGGGTCACAAAGGCACACTGTTGGATCTTACTGGACAGTTAAGCTTTGCAAATGTAATTTCAGTTCTGTAACTTGTATTTCTTTTGCTTCGCCTCTGTCTATATTTTTTCCTTCACAGCCAGCTGGGGCCGAAAGCAGCCCCTCCCTGCACCAAGCACAGTCCGCGCCGATTCCTGACCCTGAACGCAGAGCACCCCCCTCCTTCCATCCCGGGGCCAAGATGATTTTTAAATTAACCCGTTCCTTATGTCTTTTTCTTTTTTTTTCTCTTTCCCATTAAACATTCTAGTAGCAATGCTAACTACTTCAGACAAACTTTTCCCTTGCGTACCATCTGGATGCTTTCTAAATCTTTTTGCAATATCCTTTGCACATTGTGACATGAAAACCATTTTAACCATCTCCTTTCCATGATCAGTTTCAGGATTTAAATTCCCATGCTTTTTAACTTCACAAATCAGTCGAGCACAAAAGTCAGAGAGGTGCTTATCTGGATGCTGAACACAAGCAGTCACCTTGCTCCAATTTGGAGTAGCCTCCCCTGCATCTCTAATACCATTCAAAACAGCTTTTAAAAATCCATCCAACTTTGTCTTTTGAGCTGGATTATTGGGATTCCAGTTAGGGTCAGTAATTAGCCAAGGTGCATTCAAATGAGCTGCAGATTTTTCTTTTACTTTTTGTCTTTCATCTTCTGTCATGAGAGTATCTAATAACTGATTTACATTTGCCCAAGTGGGCACATGAGTGAAAAAGATTGTGCAGAACATTCTTTCCACTGCCTCAGGATTGTCTCATAAGTGAGGCATAGTGCACTGCCAGTTAAACAAATTTGAAGTTGCAAACAGGGTATGGGTAAAACCATCTCATGTTTCCCAGCAACCAGTAGAACCAGATAAGTTCTCAATGAGGCTTGTAATATCAGAGGTGTCTCAGAAACATTCTCTCTCATGGAGTTAAGTAACCTAGTGGGGGTCCACAAGGGCAAGGACAAGGGCTGCTGTAATATTGGGGGTGTTTGAAAAGCAGTCCCTGACCAAGTTTGCAAAAGGCTGGCTGGAGGCTGCACAGAGGGGGTGAGGCTGCCTGATTCCTCTGAAGATGAGGGAACATCACTTTGAGCTCCCCCTTGATTCTCCTCTGTCCCTGAACTGTCCCTAACCTGCTTTTGAATCCTTGCACTCCATCAGACGGGGAAGAACAGGAACAAAATTGTCCTCCTCCCGGTGCGGCTCTGGTGCATATGGTGGGTGATTTTTTTACAAGAGCTCTCCATACAAACAGCTTCAAAAGCTACCCATCCCTCCATGGGTTTATAATTATACCATACAAACAAGTAATCCATTTGTCTCGGCCTAAGATCAACCAAAATATCCCTTAAGGAGTTCCTCCTATCTGTGGAAAAGGTTTCACCCACCGGCCAGTCTCTAGTTGGGGACAAATGAAAGGTAAATGATGGCCATTGGATCCAACACAGATTTCTCATCTTAAATTTAACTAGATCAGCTGTCTCAGAAATCTCTTTCCAATCTCTAAGTATCAGAGACAACGGGGCATCCCCCGGGCACTTACTGCCAACTTGTCTCATTTTAATGAAGGGACTCTAACCCCTCTTCATGAAGGGACTCTAACCCCTCCTCCCCGGGTCGAGGTAAAGGGACTCTAACCCCCACCTCCCCGCGTCGAGCGCTCGCTTACCTCTCCAGGGACTTGAACACCTGGACTGAGACTCAAACCCAGGCTGGGACTCTAACCCAGACAACTTGGATCCTGTGCAAACCTGGACTGGGACTCTAACCCAGACCTAAGTAGTCAGGGACTCTAACCCCGACAACCTGGACCCTACTCAATGGGTAGGTGGACGTTGCTGGATTTCTACGAGTTTCAGCTGGTTCACAGAACACGCCTTATCGCCAACGCAGAGATCAGATCAACAGGCAAGGCTCCTCTAAACTGGAGGATGCGCGCTGCGTTGCCTCAGGGTCCGATCCCCCGCCGGAGAGTCAGACGGGTCCCGGCGGAGTCGCCAAAGATGTCAGGGACTCTAACCCAGACGGCAAAGTTCGTTGTCTGACCGCGAGAGAGACAGGCAACACCAGCAAGGTCCGATCAAAAGCTCTTTATTGACAAGTGCACGCATCAATAGAGAGCAGCTCGTCTCCAGAGAGAACCAGCCTGCTCTTTACATCTTAGTATAAGCCTATATAGACAGTTCCGTCGCGTCATAAATTATTCACTGGAGCAACCCACCCCCTTCTTCTAACAACTAGAAACTAGACACCTTTAGTATACATGCATGCCTAAAGTTAGAAATGTAGGGGAGTTAAAAACAAACAAAGAACAAAACCAGGGAGCGAAAACAAGGAGGCTGGGAAACTAGGACTCTTATCAGTTCTTCGAAGGAGCTGCCCGAACACAGCACATCTGGTACTATGCCAGGAATGCAGCTTCTCTCTTATCTCACTTTTTCCCAGCGCTTGTGAGACATGCTGCTGCCTCTCAGTGTTTTCCACTCAGGGATTACCCACAAACCTCTGTTAGCCTGACTTTGGTCAGGTTGGCATACCTGGTTTTGTCTGCTATATCTTTATTCAGGCCTAACAATTATAATGTCACAGTCTCGGTGAGTTGACTGCTGCAGCTCCCCGTAGACTCTGCCTGCGCCTCTCACCGAGCTGGAGTACAGCAGGCGAGGGGAGAGCACTCAATGTATTGCATCTACACTAGACGCGATATATCAACCCCCGCTGGATCGATCGCTGCCCACCAATTCGGCAGGTGGTATAGACATACCCCGAGTATCTGGTGATCGGAGCTGGACCCCCGAGGGGGACACATTGAAGGAACTCAGGGGTTAAGGTGCCTCTATTGTCAACTGTCAGGGCTGCTGTGGCTCAGAGGAGGGTGCTTGACTGCCTGGCAGGCTTAGGCGCCGCAAGCCTTGGAGGTGGGAGAAGTGAAGCGGCCACGGCGTGCTCGGGGTGCTCGTGCTCGGAGCAGGGGTGAGCTCGGGCGACGGGGGTGCCGCAGGGCAGAGCAGGAGAGTTGCCACAAGAGGGGATCCTCAGGGTGGAGGGGGGAGCTGCCACGGGTGGGGCGCCTCAGGGCAGAGGTGCGGGGGGGGGAGGGTGCAAGGTGGAAGTTTCGCCTAGGGCATGAAACTTCCTTGCACCGGCCCTGCCCCACGCCCTGCCTGCAGCCAGCCCTGCACCCCCTGCCCTGCCCTGCCGGCAGTCAGCCTCTGTCTCCAGCCAGCCCTGCACCTTCTGCTTTGCCTGCACCAGCCGCATCCTCCCTGCCCTGTCTCCAGCCAACCCCTGATGCACCCCCCTGCCTGAAGCCAGCCAGCCACGCAGCCCTTGCCCTGCCTGAAGCCAGACCCTACCTCCAGCCAACCCCACATCCACTGGTGCCCTGCACTTCCCAGGGCAGTAACCCTGCACATCTGCTTCAATGAGGGGGGCAGGGAGCAGCTGGGACCCACACATGTGCACACCCTAGGGTGACCAGACAGCAAGTGTGAAAAATCGGGACGGCGTGGGGGGTAATAGGATCCTAGATAAGACCCCAAAATTCGGACTGTCCCTATAAAATTGGGACATCTGGTCACCACAGCACACCCCCAGGACTCCTGAGTTCCATTGCTGGGTTTCCTATTGGTTCCTCTGCTGGTTGTTTTCCTTTTTCTGGGGACTTTGGGCAAGTTGCTCCCCACTCTCGGGCTCTGTCCCCAGCAGTCAAATGGGGATTTCATACCTTCCCGCTATTGGAAAGTGCTGGGAGAATCCCCCAGCAAAAGCTGCTCTGACAGTGCTAAGCAGCATCTGACCATTCAAGGTCGGAGCTCACTGCCCAGGAGGAGTGCTTGGCTCTGGGGTTTCACTTCAGCCCAGTGTAGAGAGAGAGCCCTAACCATGGAGTTTGGCTCAAGAAGACCAAGTCTCCAATTTGTTAAGGGTGTTTTGAATTTCAATCCTGTGCTCCAAAGTGCTTGGTGTCAGTTGTAAACTTTAGGAGCATGCTCTCCACTCCATTTTCCAAATCATTCATGAAAATATAGAATAGTACCTGACACCGGACTGATCCCTGCCAGACCCACTAGGTTCACCCTCCCCGTTGGGCAGCTAAACATGGAGAAGGGCTCCTGGAGTCTTGGCTTTCAACCAGCTCTGCACCCACATTACACTGATTGCAGCGGGACTACATTTCCCTCGTTTGCTTCTGAGAATGTCCTATGGGACTGTGTCGAAAGCCTTAGTAACACCAAGCTAGATCCCATCTATTGTTTACTCACCTCTACCAGGCCCAGAACCCTGCCAAAGAAGGAAAGAGGATTGGTTTGGAATGATTTGTTCTTGACAATTCCACGCTCACTAGTCAGAAGAACCAAATCATCCTGTAGGTGCTGCTGACAAACTGAGTGTTTAAGAATGTATTGCAGGATCTCTCCAGCTATGGCAGTCAGGCTAGCTAGTCTGTAAGTCCCAGAGGTCTTTTTGTTCCCCTTTGAAAGATAGGTCCTGTCTTGTTCATGGATGGGAAGATGTTCTTTTTCAGGGGTCTCAGACGAGAACTGGGGCACAACACCTGGTTTGTTAAGGCCACAAAAACGGAGGCAGGAACCTCTTCTCTGCTGCTGGCAAAGAACCCCAGGTACCTAAAAGATAGGGACTCACATCTTTGAATGGGCTTTAAAAAGGCAGTGGTTAATAAGTTTGGCCCCGACCATTTCTTGTTTCCACAGACTAGACATTTTAGCAAACTTTAGAATTCCTTGGTGCTAAACACTGTGAAACTCCCCTTTCTCCTTCACAGAGGGCTTTAACGCCCCTTATCTCACTTGGGCTCTAAACTGCCCATAGTTCGAGAATTGTTCCTGTTCCCATTGGACAGATGGGAGAAGGGAAGTGACCTACCCAAGGCCTACACAACAAGGCGATGGCAGAGCCAGAAAGAGAAGCAACCAGTTCTGACTCCTGTTCTAACAGATGAAAACACCCCAGCGCCCAGGAATCGAGATGGTGGGAAAATTTCATTCAAACCGTTTCTGTCCGAAAATCCCATTTAGACTAAACCAGTTTGTTTCTCAGAATCATAACAAGTGGGATGAAAGATCTTTGCAAAAATATTTTCTTGCAAAACAAAAGCATCTCCTCTTTGTCAGAGTGTGTTAAATTGTCTCCTCGCACACAAAGAGGAGACACTTACATCTCAACCATTAGATAAGATGCTTCAATCTGAGCTAAGTCGTTGCTACTATTAACAATTTCAAAATAAAAAAATACAAATAAAATAGACGATTTCAGCTAATCTATTATGTCATAATCTGGGAAACTTCATATTAAGCACTACTTCTAGTGACACTCCCAAATGGATCCGCATCCTTCACCCACCCTGAGGTAGGTAAGAGCGGATCATTATTATCCCTACTTGAAAGAGGGAGAAGCTCAGGCTGAGAAAGAAGAATTGACTTGTCTTAGGTCACACAGCCCGTCAGAGGCAGTGTTGGGAATAGGACCGAAGAGCCCTGATTTTCAAACAAACCATCGGATCTTGAATTTCAGACATTGAATGACCTGAATACTGTGCTCTCAGATGAGCTCCAGACCAACAACAGTGACAGTAATTATTCAGCAAGTATTTGAGGAGAACTGCAATGTTAGAGGGAATCATCAACTGCTCAGAGACAATTAATGCAGAGAAGCAGCAAAATTAATCAAAGATAGAACTGGTTCTGACTTATTTACTTGATCTTAAAAGAGAACAACAAGGACCTGAGTCTTCTCCCTGTCAATATCCCCCTGCTCAACCAATCAGGGTAGAGACGGAGGACGGGAGGCTGAGGGTTCTCACCAGAGAGCCCAAAGGATGGCCCAGGTCACCGGTGGGGATCACTGCCCGAGCACTATTTCAGTCCCACATTTTTGGGTGGACCTTCCATGGTGGGAGCTGCAGAGGACTTCCCTGCAACACACACACACACACACACCCCTCCGTCCTGTTGTTGGGAAGGGAACAGGAGAAAGGACAAAAGAAGCAAGAGAAGAAGAGGAGGGAGGGATGGAGGAAGAGGTGAAACAAAAAGGACAAACCCTAATGTCCCCAGCAATTCTAGGGACAAAATCCCAGGTGCGCAATAAAATTCTGCCTCCTTAAGCTCGTGTTTTCCATGCCTAGAATTCACTTGTCACCAGATAGATCAGACTGAACAGGTTTCAAACCTCCAGGAGGCTCTTACCTTCTAAACAGGGACGGCTGTTTTCTAGTAAAATCACTACAAGGGAAGGAGGAAACTCGAAAGAGGTTCCTCCTGGCGCTCACGTCCATGACCCCAAATAATCTCTCAGTCCTCAAAGAGAGACCTGGAGAAGGAAACGTGCTGAAGCAAAGCCACAGAGGTCTCTGAGGTTTCCCTGGCCCCTCGCCCCTGTCCTGCCTGGCTGATGTCAGCATCTCTCTGTGAGGTCACCACCTCCCCACCACCTTTGACCAATAGTCTGAGGTCCTGCAAAAGGCCTTTGTGATGTCACTGCCACACCCCTCCCTTGCTGGGCTAATGTCCTGCCCCTGGCCAGGCACTTTGGAGGTTTGAGCTACTCCCTGTGGATCACCCCACTCAAGGAGCGTTCGTTCTAGGCAGCAAGCCGGCTAGACAGGAAAACATCAGACGCTGCTCCCAATGCTACACTCAGTTTTTCAGAAATTAGTCGACTTCATGGTCAGATGACACCATTAGAGCATCTAACCTGTATATCACAGGCCTCCTGTATGACATAACAGCTACTTTGGGGGCAAACACATTCCAGAAAGGCATCTAGTCTTCATTAAATGATATCAGGAGATGGTGAATCCACCACTTTCCTTGGTAGCTTGCTCCTGTGGTGAATCATCCTCGCTGTTGACTATTGTGCCTCAGTTGTAATATGAATTTGTCTCTTTTCACTTTCCAGCCATTGGGTCTTGTTATGCCTTTCTCTGCTCCATTCAAGAGCCCGTAAATACCCAATCTTTTCTCTCCATTAAGGCCCTTCAACATTTCAATGAAATCACCTTTCAATCTTCTTTTGATAAGCTAAACAGGTTGAGCTCTTTCAATAGCTCACTGGAAGGCATTTTTCTCCAGCCCTCAGAACATTTGGTGGCTCTTTGCTGCCCTAGCTCCAATTTCACAACATCTTTTTCAAATGAGGATACCAGAACTGGAGGCAGTATAAAGGTTGTATAAAGGTAAAATTAAAAAAGGTTGCAGAGGAGTTTTTTTTAATTTCGGCTTTTGTTGCTAAAAATTTTGTCTCTCTGCGGTGAGAAAAAACACTCCCCGAATGCCAAAATTTGAGCCATGAAAAGCGGCAGTGTGAACAGCGCATCATAGGTGGAGCTGTGCTCCCGGTGACAAAGCTCCTGCCCCTCATTGGAGGTAGTTTGGCTTTGTTGCCGGGGAAGCTCTCTCTCAGCGATAAGGACGGCCACACAGCGCACCTTACAATGGCATGGTTAGAGTGGCACAGCTGCACCGTGGTAAGGTGCGCGGTGTAGACACAGCCTCAGAGCTGGGGAAAGCCGACAGGCGCTGAGGAGCACAGGGTTCAGACAGAGACATCCGTTAGGAGAGGAACTATTCACAGGGATTCTCTATAGCCTAGTAAGGTGGAGAGGATGGAAGATGATAATGTACAGGTAGGTTCTGATGAGAAACAGTGAAATGAAAGAGTCTCCCTCAATTACATCATGTAATAGCAGACAGCTAAAATGGGACACATTTTAGAAGTGCTTAAATACAAACGCTAAAGGTCTAAGCACTAAGACTGGTGAATTTGAGTGCCTGGTATTGAGTGACGATATTGATAGAATAGGCATCACAGAAACCCTTGCACCCCCTCCTGCACCCACATGGGGAGACTGACCTGTGTGCATGGAGCAGCTGGCATTGCTGCCCCCCACTCCTCCCTGGAACGCTGCTCATCTGGGCACCCCTAGGGGCTGTGGGATGTGGGGGCAAGAAGTGAGATCATCCGAGCTCCCTGCATCCAGGTCACTTTCCTCAGCCGGGCTGCATAGCGGGAGGGCAGAGAGCAGCAGCTTCTGATGCTCCCCTCACAGCACAGCCCAAGTGGGAAAAGTGACCAGGACGCATGGAGCACATAGGGTTGCTCCTTACTCCCCTCAAACCTCTATGGACCCATGGAGGAGCATTGGGGCAGGGGAGAGCAGTGAGCACCTTTGCACTGCCACACGGTGCCCTTTGACCCCTGGAGCCCTGGGCGGCTATCGGGGGGCACCACCCCTAAGGCCGACCAGGCTCCCCAGAACGAGCAGCAGAAAACACAGAGACTGGCCACACGCTGAGCAGTGGTAGCCTGGGCGGCTCGTAATGGAGGCTCAGGGGGGAGGGGCGTCATAACATTTTTTCCCAGATTTGGACCTTAGCGTCCAAAATATGGGTGTTAGCATGAAAACCTCCAAGCTTAGTTACCAGCTTGGACCTGGTAAAGCTGCCACCAGCCAGGGATTTATACAGTGCCTGGCTCACTGTGGTCTCCCCAAAACCTTCCCCGGGGGACCCCCAGACTCAGATGCCTTGAGTCTCACAACAAAGGGGAATAAACCATTTCCCTTCCCCCTCCTCCCCTCCAGGTGTTCCCTCCCTGGGTTCCTGGAGAGATATACAGAAGCAAGCTCCGTGAATCTAAACAGAGGGACTACCCCCTCCCTGTTTCCAGTCCTGGAAATAGAAGTACCAAGATAGCTAATCTCTCTTCCCCCTTACCCAGAGGGTATGCAAAGTCAGGCTAGTAAATCTAACACAACGAGATTTTCCCCCTGACTTCTTCCTCCCACCAATTCCCTGGTGAGCTGCAGACTCAATTCCCTGGAGTCCCCACTAAAGAAAAAATCCAACAGGTCTTAAAAAGAAAGCTTTATATAAAAAGAAAGAAAAGGACATAAAAATGGTCTCTCTGTATTAAGGTGACAAATACAGGGTTATTTGCTTAAAAGAAAAAAATGAATAAACAGCCTTATCCAAAAAGAATACAATTTAAACATTCCAACAACTACACACATGTAAATACAAAAAAAACCAATATAAACTTATTGTCTTATTATCTTTGTACTTACAACTTGGAAACAGAAGATTAGAAAGGCAGGAGATAGAAAAATCACTCTCATAGCCGAGACGCCACAGACACAAGACAAAGAACAAAGAACTCACACACAAACTTCCCTCCACCCAGATTTGAAAAAGTCTTGTTTCCTGATTGGTCCTCTGGTCAGGTGTTTTAGGTTACTGGTGTTACCCCTTTATAGGTAAAAGAACATTAACCCTTAGCTATCTGTTTATGACAAGGGGGCTCAGCCTCCCCAAACCTTGCACTGCCAAGGGGACAGTGGGGCCCATGATCAGGGGCCCTGGCCAAGTTAGGTCCCCCTGGAGAAGTCTCCCCTATGTCAGCCCCAGGGCTGGAGGAGCTCCCACTCCCTGCTACAGCCCGGGGGCTGCAGCAGGGGCACAGAGCTTCTCTGGTCTCAGGGCCACAGCGGGGCAGGGGTAAAGGAGTGATAGGGTGGGGCTGGTCGGGAAAGGGGTGGAACAGAAGTGACAGTGGATGGGGCCATAGGTGGAAGGGGGTAGAGCCACAGACAGAAGGTAGGGGCATGGTTCTGGTGCTGGGGCCCCCACACTTGTTCTCCCTTTCCCGGGGGTTTGGCATCACTAGCCCCGGCTTAGCGAGTAGGGTTCAGTGGTCCCCATAATGTGGGGTGCGACTCCTAGGGGGACACAGAGGAACATTCATGGGGGCACCTCAGGACCTGAGCCAGCCCACATAGAGGGCAGGGAGGGAGCACCATTCTGCCACAGCTCTTCCCCAAACCCACCCTCAGCCTGAGACTCTGGCTCGCAGCCCGGCGTCGACCCCTTTACCCCTGTCCGCACCCCTCACCCCAGCAAGCAACAGTCCCACTCCTCCCAGCCCCGGTTCTTGACCGTGGCTTCCGAGGGGCCACAGCCATGGCTAAGAGGGCACAATGTGAAATGTTTGGGGACCACTGGTTTAGGGTGACGTCCTCAATCACTTCTCTGCAGTCCAATAAAAGCTATTCCTCACTCAACTACCCCTCCATCAGGACGGACTAGGTATGTTCTGCTGCCCTTCACTCATACAGGAAGGAGAATAACATTTCATTCCACTCAATCCTAAAGTCATTTGTAACCCAAGACCATCCCAAACTGGTCATTTTGGAGGAGCGGCCCCATCATGCTGCATAGCTAGGCAGAGTAGGTGTGTCTATGCAAACACGGTCTGTTCCTGAAGTCTTTCCCCAGCTCCTCACTAGGTGAGAGAGGGGAGCTCATTCAGACCCTGCTTTCGCTTAGTATTTAAAAACTCCTTAGTGTCCCTATCTCTGCCGGCCTTAGATTTCTCCTCCTGTCCGTTTTTTGACAGCTCAGGTGAGGTGACCGAGTGGTTAAGGTGATGGACTATTACCCCATTATGCTTTGCCTGCATGGGTTCAAATCCCATTCTCATCAGAGGCATTTAGTCTTCACCCTCCTTTATAGACAACCATCTCCCCCTTTGGTACAATAACAGATCAAACAATGTTGCTTGTGTTACCCAAAATTGGGTCAGTTAGTAAGCTTAGAGAGGACTAATAATGCCCCTCCCCCCCAGAGTTTGGCAGAAAGCAGCACATTTATTAGCTTGATAGCTAAGCTCAAAAGAAGGGATGGGGGAGGGTGTCACACTCATATTCACGCTCCCAGGACAGGCCTGGCAGTGGAGATGTCAGGATCCTTTAAGGTAAGTGTCCCACAGCGCAGCGATGGACGGTGCGATGAAGATCAGTCTCTCTGAGGTGCAATAGAATGTAACACAGCGAGCAACTGGCCAGATGGGCCGGGTGAAGGGCATTCACTGGAGGTACATAGGAAAGTGGGAAAGCCACTTCACAGGCATTCAAAGCGGGAAAGGGCACAAGCTGGGGGAGTTTAACAGACCTTTTGAGCATACAGGTTATACAGAGCATACAGATCACTGCTGCTCCTACAACATGATAAGTTCACAAGCAGCATGTTTCTTGCTTTGCCCATCTGTCAATTTTGATGATTATTGATGGAAATATTTTGCCATTGGGTTGTGTGTTTACACACAAATTGACATTTATCAACAAATACACTATTCTTCCAGGCCTGCCTAGTCTGCAGTTGATGAGTTTAGAGGGACACATTCACTCTTCCAGGTCCCCATTCCAGGCCTGTGCTCTCCAGGTTGTCAACTTCCCGCACTGCTGGGATCCTTCCCTCATCTCCCCCCAAACCACTGCCCCACCCCCACTTCTGGGGTCCCCTCCCTACACTGTCTAACTCCACTGCTGGCAGGATCCCTTCCTGTTCCTTTCATTTCCTGCCTCCACTCTGGGCAAAAGCTCTGCACTCTTCCCACACCAGAAGTTGAACCCAGGCCACCTGGGTGAAAACCAGGAATCCTGACCACTAGCCCATATGGGACTATTGTTGCATCTGACGAAGTGGGTATTCACCCACGACAGCTCATGCTCCAATACGTCTGTTAGTCTAGAAGGTGCCACCGGATTCTTGGCTGCTATTATTACTACAACTCAGGCCTTGGCTACACTGGAGAGTTACAGTGCAGGTGGTGGCTTTACAGCGCTGTAACTTACTCCCCGTCCACACTGGCAAGGCACATACAGCGCTGTATCTCCCTGGCCACAGTGCTGCATGTGCTCCACCTCGACGAGAGGAATAAAGAGAACAGAACTGGTGATGCAGCGCTGGGGTGCCAGTGTAAACAGTGATTAATCTTACTACGCTGTCACTGACCTCCGGAACCTTCCCATAATGCTTTTAAGTAGAGATAACGCTCTTTGTTTTGGTGTGATGCCTCTGTTTGCTTTGCTGTGAGCTCAAGGCTCCCGGAGCTGCTTATCTAAAAACCAAACACAGTTACTGTTTGCAGTGAATGAGCAGAGGCAGGGGGATCCCTTTGGAACACCCACAGCTGGTGTTTGCTTGAGGAGAGAAGCAGCTGGGAGGGCACGGGGGAGGGGGGGTCTGTTTTGGATCAGCGGCTTATCTGGTCTGTGAGGAAAAGAACAAAGGCGGCTATTTGCATTTAGTGAATGAGAGAGGGGTGGGGGACGAGGCTTGAACTTGCCAGGCAGGGAGCTGACACAGTGTCAGCTCCAAAAACCCACTCGCTCTGTCTCCCCCACGCTCCGTGTCACACTCCACCCCACCCTCCTCTTTTGAAAAGCACATTGCAGCCACTTGAATGCTGGGATAGCTGCCCATAATGCACCACTCCCAACAGCGCTGCAAATGTGGCCATGACAGAGTGCTGGTAGCTGTCAGTGTGTCCACACTGCAGCGCTTTCCCTAAACAGCTGTAGGAAGACAGCTTTAACTCCCAGCGCTGGACAGCTGCAAGTGTAGCCAAACCCTCTCTAAGCCGACCCCTTATGAGAACAGCAGGGACTAGCATGACTAGATGTCCCGATTTTTGGGTCTTCTTCTTATATAGGTGCCTATTAACCCCACCCCCATCCCAATTTTTCACATTTGCTGTCAGATCACCCTAGCAGGGGTTGCACACAGGGCTGCATTAACCTTCAGGTGCTGAGGTTTCCCTCTCTCCATTCCCAGAGCCTGTGATCAGGAAACAGACATCAGGGCTCCCAGGTGCTGCACAGACCATGACTGAGATCAGACCCCATATTATGCAAGGTGCTGTACAAACCCTGGGCAACACTGAGACACCCAGGAGGTTCCCCTCAATTTCTCTGAGCCTCTGCTGCCCAACTTCTTCTGAATCCCTCTGGCTCACCCCCCCCACAAAAAACCCACCTTTCCAAACAGTCCTTCTTTCCTTGCCCCCTGATTCTGGTTTCACACCCTGGGACCATCTCCTCTCTTTGTCTCTCCCCCTCCAGGTGAAGTAGAGATGGAGGCAACTTCAGCCACTGGAGTCAGCCTCAGCGAGCACTGCAGCCGGCCCCGGGGGAGAGGGGGTGTTTGCAGACACAGGAAGGGAGCAGTGGGTTCTGGGAAGAAGGCGGCAGGAGAACAAAGCTCAGAGACCCAACATGGGGAAATTCCAGGGGGCGGGGCTCTGACACATCCCAGGTGCGGGCAGCTCCTGGGGGCGGGGCTCTGGCTCAGCTCGGGGGCAGGGCAGCTCCTCGGGGCGGGGCTCCAGCACAGAGCAGGGGCGGGGTAGCTCCGGGGGGCGGGGCTCCAGCACAAAGCTGGGGCGGAGCAGCTCCTGGGGGCGGGGCTCTGGCAGAGCCCATGGGCAGGGTAGCTCCTGGGGGCGTGGCTCTGGCACAGCCCATGGGCAGGGCAGCTCCTGGGGGCGTGGCTCTGGCACAGCCCATGGGCAGGGTAGCTCCTGGGGGCGGGGCTCTGGCTCAGCTCAGGGGCAGGGCAGCTCCTGGGGGCGGGGCTCTGGCACATTGTGACGCGGAGCCCGGGCTGAACAGCTGCTTCCTGGTTCTCCACGTGCTGCCAGCAGCGCTGGAGCTGCCCGAGCCGGAGCGGAGCCGCTGTTCTCAGCTGCAGCCAGGATCTGCCCCCGGCCCCGCTGGGATCCAGGTGGGGACAGAGACTGGGGCCCGGGGGTTCCCCTTGGTGTGGCTGGCGGGGGCGGGAGGCGAGAAGCCGGAGCTGCAGGCGGGGGAAGGGCGGTGGGACATTGTGACCCGGAGATCCCGGGGAATGAGAGGCGCTGGGGGGCAGGAAAGTGACTCTGCCCCAGGGAGCCTGGGAGAAGCCTTGAAGGCGTCTCGGCCCCAGTGGAGCTGCAGGAGGATCCGCCTGCCCACCCCGCTGGGATGGGGGGGCCGGGGCCCGGCCGTCGTGTGGGGGGGAGGGGCGGACCCCGGGCCAGGCTGGGGGGGGCGGTGTATTAAATCCCTCCCCATAGCAATGTGCTACTCCCGGGCACTGCGCATGCCCAGTAACAGCCGCTGAAGCCGCTGCCCTTCCCCCTGCCCGGACCAGCCGTAACGTTCCGCCGGGCGCTGGGGGCGGGGCTGGAGCGGGTCGGGGGAGTGACAGGGAGCGTGGGAGGCGCGGGCGCAGAGCAGGAAATTGATGGGCGGGGGGGGTCAGGCAGCTGGAGGCAGGGTTCGTGGGGGGCTAAAGGGCACAATCCGGGCTGGGGGGAGGAGCAGGAGTTGAGCTCAGGGGGAGGCGCTGGCAGAGCCCCCCCCTTTGGTGTGAGGGCGGAGGTTACGAGGGGGGAGGAGAAGCCGGAGTTGCAGGGGGGGGGAGGTCACTGGGGTGGGGGGGGTAGATCTGTCTCTGTGCAGCCAGGACATTCCCGGGGTGGGAGGGAGGTGAGTTAACTGGATCCTGTCCCTGTTTTTTGCCACTTCCTCCCACAGACACATTCTCTCAAGATTTTCCCTTTTCTCTCTCATTATCACACGTGGCTATAAAATCCAGGGAGATTCTCCTCTCCCCCCCGCCAATGATCAGCTCTCTAATTGCCTCTGATTTTCCCTTTTCTCTCCATACTTCTCAAATGTCAATTTAAAATCTCTCTGATGGGGGGTGGATTTTCCCACCCATTTTATTTGCAGCGATTTGTCCTTGTTTGGGTGGGAAATTGTTGCCCTGGGTCATTCCCCAGAACATGGCTCCCACTGGAGTGGGATGGGATGAGGTTCCCGTTCTCTGCCAGGGCAGGGAAGGGAAGGGAGGAGCACATCCCCCATGGAGACTGCCCAGACCCCATTTCCCAATTCCCCTGCGGCCCCCTTCCATTGTCCAGGGAGCCTTCCAGCTCCCCCCCCCCGCCCTTAAATCAGCTCCTCAAAGGGCTCTGAGCTGCTCACGTGAATGGTTGCCCCGTGGCCAGGGGGGACCATCACATTCTGTTTATGTATTGGACAGTCATATAAAATCCAGTCCAACAGTCCCCCTTTTCCACTAGTTATTTAATAGCAACATCAAATCCCCTCCGATCTTGGTGGTTTTCTCTCATGTTATCAAATGTCATTTGTGACAGGGTTCTCTCTGCGTGTCTCAAAGATTGATATAAAATACCCCAAACATTTGCCCCACTTCTCTCTAGTTGTTTTATTTCTAATTGAATATGATGGGTTGTTTCCCAATGTGCTAAGATGCAGCCGCCTCTGGGGTGGATCCATGGTGGCCATTATTTGCTAGTGACAGCCCGTGGATCTTTCTTGCCCTCCAGGCCTTCCATTCTCCTGTTAAAGAAGCACTCCCCAGGCTCCCTCTGCCTGTGTGACTGGCCAGCAGGAGGTGGTGTTAACTTTCTAGCCACTTCTCACACTCTGTGAGGTAACACTTGCAGGGGCAGGGAAGGTGTCTGTGTGGGGAGATTGCAGCTGAAGGGGCATTGTGGTAGGGGGAGGCCTCTGGGTGGCTGGGCAGGGGGTACCCTAGTCAGGTTGGTGGGTTGTGGAGGTTTGGGGTTTTCGGGGGTGGTGGGTCTGATGTGCCCATCCCTGAGGCTATGGGTCCTGGAGGTGGGTATCGCTGGGGGCCTGGTGGCTGCAGAACAGTGGGGGTGGGTGTCTCTTGGGGAGGCGGGACAGAGGGTTAGAGGGAGCCTGGTTCTGTGCCAGGGGCTCTGTCTGTGCTTCCCCCGCTGGTTCCTGGTTTTGTTGCCATGCCCAGTGCACAGAGCTGGGGGAGGGGATCCCTGGCACTAGGTGAGGGCATGCCAGGGAAGCAGAGTGATGGGTCGCACTGTAAAGCATCAGGGGGTCACACTGGGCAGAGGAGGGGGTCCCAGGCAAATGTCAGGGTAGATTGTTCTGGAGGGTGGGGAAGTTCCTAGGCAGGCAGTGAGGGACTGAGTTCCCAGTGGGGGGGTCCCTTGAGGGGGTCCCTGGCTGCTGGGGGCTCTTGGTGGGGGGAACCCTTTGGGATTCCCAACCTGGCAATCATGGTGTGGTGGGGGTTCTCTGGCCGGTGGGGCTTTGAGGGGTATCTGGGGTCCCTGGCCAGGGACTCTGGGGGCTGCATCCCAGGGAATATCTGATGGGATCCTGGCTGAGGGGTGTCTGGGGCCCCTGGCTGGGGGGTCTGGGCTCTGGGTACTAGGGGATGTCTGGGGGCTGCTGCTAACCATGATCCTTCTCTCTGGTCAACTTGTACCAGAGTCCTGGCTCCTAGTCACCAGGTCACCAAGTCCATTCCCCAGTCACGTGCCCTGTCACTGTGATAACTTTCTGTCCACTTAGCAAACACTGTTAGTGTGAATTCACAGAATTTACTTTTCTCCTCTTTTGAAAACTGCAGGAACTTTCGGTTCTGTTTGGAAAATTTTTGCCCCCAGTCCTTGTCCTAGATCTGCGGGGATGAGGGAGGTGGGAAGGGAGTCAGCACTGCCACACGATGGTCTTTTCCACAGCGTTCTGAACTCATTCTTTCTGAAATCCAGTGTCATTGAGACCGTTGTTAATCCAGAGTCACTGTATGGAAAGACAAGGAGTGATTCCAGATGGACAGTGGGTCAAATGAGATCAGCCATTCTCCCTGTGAGGAGGGGCTCCCATTAGCTGCTCTCCCCAGAGAGCTAAAGGAGGGAAGCTGCTCATACACTCCGTCCCTCTCTGCTCAGGATATTGGGGTTCAGCTTCCTGGGTCAGATGCTGCAGCCTCCATTGTGATCTGGGAGACCAGGCTTGGCAGCTGCTGCTCCCCCAGTGGGGCTCTGTGCTGGGAAGTGACCTTAATTAAAGCTTCTTCTCTGCCCGGCCCAGGGGATGACATTCTGCAGCTGGTCCTAGCCCCCTAAGGCAGTCCTGGGCCCTGTTACTACTAAATTCTGAGCCAGAGTCTCCAGGTAACTGAAAGACCTCAGGGAATGTCCTAGGGTCTGGCAAGAAAGTGACTCTGCACAAACACCACCACCTCATTTCTCCTCCCATTAGCGGTTGCCAGGAGGAAATCCAGCCATAGGAGAGCAAAGCCCCCAGGAATGGAACTGTCCCAGCCAGAGGGGCAGGGAGAGAGGACAGGGGAAGGAGAGACTGAAAGGGGCAGTGGGAGAAATGAATGTGGGGGAGAGATTTCCAGCTCTCTAGTCCACCCAGACACATGTATTGCTGCATCCTGGGGCAGAACCACTTTCCAGTGAACAAAACAAGGATCAGACAGAGCAAAAGCCAGTTCCTGACTCCATATTCCCCCTGCTGGGGTGTGGCTGCCGTGGGGTCAGTGTCTGAGGGAATCCCCCACAGTGACTCCTTTGGTTCTGCTCTTTTCTAGCCTTGTGTTCAGAGAAGGGGTGAGGGGAGAGAGAAGGGAGGTTAAAAATGTGTCTGTGGATTTAGCCTGGCAGGAGGGGCCAGGTCTAAATTGTAATAAACAGATTGAGCATTTCCCAGCATGACAGAATCTAGGGTGTCTGTCTGCAGGGAAAGGGCCTGGGGGATTGTGATGTGAAATTAACTAAAACCGGTTCTGAAACGCCCACAACTGCCCTTCTCCCCCAGACAGGCTGCAGAATGTTTTGCTCCAGCTCATCCCAGCCTGGCGTGGGACAGGGAAGAGAAATGGCTGCAGTGGAGTCAGTCCAGGTAGAGATTATCGGGGGGTTGCTGGTGGGTTCCTGCTGGAGGAAAGGGAGAGCAAATACACCAGAGGTGGGAAGGTTTGCAGAGTCTGGTTTGGAGGTTGGAGCGGGGCAGGAAATTCACAGCGTGGGGAAAGGAGGAGGCCAGGGTGTGGCAGACCTGCTGGGAGTTATTTACTAAGTGGCCTAGATTCTAGGAACAGACCCAGGAGGTTTGGAGGTGGAAATGCCCTAATTTGTGAAGAGAGAAAATAACCCACCTACATGGAGCTAGTCAAACTGACCAGACTCCTAGTGCTGGAGCCTGACCTCATTAACCATCAGCTGCTGTGAGATATAAAGGGGACACCCATGAGTCAGGCTTATTGGAGCTGCCTCTCCCTTCATATCCCGCTCCTCACAATGAGGAGGGTGTTGGACATCCTACCAGCGAGCTCTCCCTGGACCCTGCTAGGGGCTCCATCTCCTGTATCAGTCAGTGGCTAGTAGGGGGGTGATGGATATGCTGGGAGAGATAAGGGGCTCTCTCTTCATCGCCTCACCCTGGCATTTGCTGGATACTCTGAGCCAGGTCGAGGTGGGACTCTCCTGACTATGATCCACCCAGAGCTTCCATTTGATTCACTCTTCTCTGCCACAAATAGTGGGGAGCAAGTCCTTAGTGTTGGACTCTTACTCTTTCAGGGGCTGGTGACCTTCAAGGAGATGGCTATGTATTTCACCAGGGAAGAGTGGGCTCTGCTGGACCCCACTCAGAGAGCCCTCTACTGGGATGTCATGCAGGAGAACTATGAGACTGTGACCTCGCTGGGTAAGGATTCCTGTCCCTTCTGTTCTTGGAAGGGGAAATGAAGAGTGAAGGTTCACGCCACCCCCACAATGCCATCTGTACCCTGTCCTGTTTCAGCATCACCCCAATAGGCCAGTGACACACATAATACCAGAGACCCTCCTCTGCTGCAGAACACTTTGGGAACAGAGCACAGGAGCCGTATTGCACAGTGTCAAATATCTCCTGTTTGCTCAAGTGAAACTGGGGGTTAGGTCTGGCATAACTGTCCCATACCCCTAATCATTTTTCTTGCCCTTTTCTGAACCTTTTCCAATTCCAATATTTCTATTTTTGAGATGGGGTGACATGTGCATGCAGTATTCAAGATGTGGGTGTATCATGGATTTATTTGCTGTTTTACAAATATGATCTATGAGATATTCTGTCATATCTATCACTTTCTTAATTATTTCCTACATTGTTCACTTTTTTTCACTGCTGCTGCATATTGAGTGGATGTTTTCAGAGAACTATCCATAGTGACTTCAAAATCACTCTCTTGAGTGGAAACAACTAATTTAGACCCCATCATTTTGTATGTATAGTTGGGATTGTGTTTTCCAATGGGCTGCACTATGTGCTATCCTGTCATCTAGTACTGCTAAGATCCTGGATTCAGTAATATCCCTGCCCTTCCTGTTCCCTTTCACCACCGAACCCCGCCAGCCCATGCTTCCTGTTCCCAGCTTCCCCAGGATTCTCGCACTGTCTCTGAACCTCTCTGTCAGCAAGAAGCAGTGCCAGGGACACTTGCCCTCTGTCTGGAGTCTTCGATTTCTGGGACATGGATTTACTTTCTCTGTGTTGTAAGAGGCTCTGTCATAATGAGTGTCTGTGATGTTACCCAGAGTACAATCTGGACTGTTAAATAGCTGTACCTCAGTCCTCCAGCATTTGGTGCCTTTTCCACTGTTTTCCCGCGAGAACAGCCCCTCTTGGCCAATTAACACACAGTCTCCAGCATGTAACTCACTCCCAGCTACACAGTATTGAGTGCTGCTAGACAGCCACTCATGAATTACACCTCAGGAGAAAACCAGCAAATTCTCAAGTGCCCAACTTTCCCCCAGAAATATGCATCTTGCACTGTCTAGCACGCTACTGAACGACCCAAGCTCATATGAAGTCTGTCATTTCATCAGCGGAAAATGACATGCACCAGCTTGTTATCCCAAACAGAGTTTCCAACACACTTCAATCCACACATACTGGTTAGATGAACAATAAACCAAGCTTGTTAACTACCAAAAACTAAAACTAGGCCCAGTCCATGAAAGGGGCACTCCCAGGAGAGACTGTACAAAGGCTGGAACATGAAACACCTTTGTAAACCTGAGACAGCTGCCTTGGGGACAATGACAGGGAGAATCCCCCAAAGTGACTCCTTTGTTTCTGCTCTTCTCTGGCCTCCGATTGTTCCTTCCAACGTGGAGTACTTTGCACTTGTCTCTACTGAATTTGATCCTATTTACTTCAGATCATTTCTCCCGTTTGTCCAGATCATTTTGAATTTTAATCCAATCCTCCAAAGCACTTACAACCCCTCCCAGCTTGGTGTTGTCCGCAAACTTGATACGTGTAAGAGAGAGACTGTTACTGGGAGGGTTTCCCCATGTGTCAGAGGGTTACACCCTGGTGGGAGGGGGCTAGGCCTGTACTGGAATAAGGTCACTCTGTGCTTCACAGTGTGCTAGAACCTAGAATGTGCATTAGCAGGGGAAAAGCTGGGGGGAATCGGCTTGGGGAATGGACAAAAGCCTAGTCTGAATTCTCACACCTTGCCCTTTTCACCCCGGCAGGCCAGAGAATAACATCCATGTTTCGCTGCAGATCATCTCGTCCTCCCAGGGGCAAGGAAATGGCTGCAATGGAGCTGGCTCAGGTAAGAGATTATCAGGGTGGCGGGCTCTGCTTGGAGGTTGAGGAGCAGTAAATGCATAAGAGGGTGGGAATTGCTAGAGGTGGTGGGAAGCAGGAAATATCTCGGGTGGAGAAAGGGAGGGGACAGCATGTGACAAACTTGCTGAGACTTGTGTAGTGTAGGGCGTGATGGGTTGTCACCCCCAGGAGGCAGTTTGTGGAGCTTCTGGGAACTGCTGTGTCCTCTAACCCTCACGCTGGGCTGGCCCTTCTCACACTGCTTTGCTGGAGATTTCGCCAGCCTCTCCAGAGCCTGTTATCACCCAACACAACAGCAGGTGGCGCCATGCAGCCAACTAAGCTACCTGAGTGCGTTACCTAAGCCACTCAAGGACAGATAGAAGACAAGAGCCAATTTCCCACTCCCCAACCTTGCACACTTGCTGTAGTATAAATCCAGAATGATACCATCTTATAGTGCACAGGGATCTCTATAATACAAGCTCATTAATGTAGTTCCCCTTCCCCTCGATATGGGACAGATGTGCACAACAAGCTGAGATTTTCCCCAGACACTTCACTCAAAATACGCTGGTTAAGATAAAGCATCAAACAAGTTTATTAACTGCAGAAAGATAGATTAAGTGATTATAAGTGATAACAAACAGATCAAAGCAGATTATTTAGCAAATAACCAAAACTCAGACTAAGCCTAACATACTAGATGGATAGAATTTGAATTAGCAATTTCTCACCCTGACTGATGGTACAAGCAGTCCCCCAAGTTTCCATACACAAGCTAGAAATCTCTTGATCCTGGGAGCAGCACTTCCCCCACATCCGTTTTTGTTTCTCAGGTGTTTCCAGAAGTTCTCTTGTGTGGAGAATGAGGCCAAGAGATGATGTCACACCCCACCTTATGTAGCTTTTCCATATGGTGGGAACCTTTTGTTCCAAACTCAGTTCCTAGTCCAGTTTGTGGAAAAATACAGGTACTAAAATGGAGTTTAGTGTCATGTGGTCTGGTCACAGGCCCTGCTGAGTCATAGTAGCCATGACTCATAGGCTGGCTGAAACATTCACAGGAAGGCTAAGCTCTTCCACAGTCCATTGTCTTTGTTGAGCCATCAGCACTGTCTGGCTTCTTCATTGTTGTACCTGAAAGGCTCATTGTGGGTGTTACCCAGAGTAAGCACATTTGAAATACAGATACAGAGTCAATATCCATAACTTCAGATACGAACATGATATGTGCACACAAATAGGATAATCATATTCAGCAAATCAGAACTTTTCCAGTGACACCACACATGATGCATCTTCTACAAAATAGATCATAATTATGTCCTAATCATATTATAATCATACCACTATGATGAATATGGGGGTGTAGTGTCAGATAGGTCCTAATTTCAAGGCACAGGAGTTGGGAATGGAACTTCCCCTCTTTGTGGAACAGGAAATAACCCTCCAGCCAGGGCTGGGACAACTTCCCAGACTCTCAGCGATGGAGCCTGAATCTACTGACATTTCATTAATTACCACCAACCCCAATCTTTGTGGCAACTGTAAACTTTATCAGTGATGATTTTGTACTCTCTTCTAAGTCATGGATAAGAATGTTAAATAGCACAGGGCCAAGAACCAATCCCTGCAGGAACCTGCTAGAAAGAAATCCACTCGATCATGGTTCCCCATTTACTATCAGAGTTTTTAATCTATTTAATGTATGCCGTGTTTATTTTGTATCATTCTAGTTTTTTTAGTAAAAATATTGTGCTAATCAAGTCATGTCCCTACGGAAGTTTAGGTATATTACATCAATACTATTAGCTGCAACCAAACTTTTGATCTCATCCAATAAGGATATCCCGTTAGTTTGATAGGCTCTATTTTCTCTAAACCTTTGTTAATGGGCACTACAATTCTGACCTTCTAACTTCTATTCTTTATGATTGACTTCCCTTTCTTCCATATATTTTATTTGGAGAGTGCTTGGATTCCTACCAGGGAGCCACTATCAGGGTCCAGAGACAGCCCCATCTCCTATATTAAGCTCTGGCTAGTAGCTATGTGATAAATGTGAAGACCCTGCTTCTGTCTCTGT